>NC_092686.1:9727697-9812697 GCF_964275005.1 Diadema setosum
TATGTTGCAGGGAATACTCTTTTTAAATACCCACAATACAATGTTCTTATCCACCAAGAGTCAAGGGTGGTGGATTTTTTTTTTTTTTTTTTTGTTCCACACCAATTGAATGTGATCAGAATTTGAAGTTAAGTTCAACTTTCAATATTTTGTAATGCAGACTAGCACATAATCTACTGGATATTGCATTTTTTTCTTTAAATCTTAGGTTAAACTTACATTAACTACTAATCCTGTTGAAATAATACACTATTAGGGAAACAAGTTCCCTATAAAATGAGATTATTCACCATTTATGTTCAAAAATAGTGAAATAAAAATTATCAAAACTATTTCAAACCATCGCTTTGAAGTGCTGTGTGAAATAACAGTATTTCCAGTTAACACCTTTTCATCAGGTACATGCTATGACCTAAAATCAACAAACACACAGGCACACTATATATTATACGTGTGTACATACATACAGTCAACAAAATTCTAGTGTAAGTATAAACGTCAGGTCAAACGGCTCTTGAATGCACTCATGAGGAACGGAATTTTAGCAGGACAATCAACATTTTCCCAGACAAATAAATGCTGCAGTACCTCGATTCCATAGGAATGTAAGTAATCTACAGCATCCCTCCCTTAGGGCTCAGTTTGTTGTGAGAAATTATCAGCTCACTTACACAGCACAAATGCAAGAGAACCTGACACCAAATACTGCATTTGCATGGAACAAGATCGGTTCAAAGCTTTTAGCATATAAAGTGTAGAACCTTTTTTTCCCATTTTTCTTTTTTTTTTTTTTCTTCTTCTTCTTTTTTTTTGGGGGGGGGGGGAGATCAGTCAGGGTTAGGCAGATCAATCCATCTTTAAGAAAAATGTGGCCCAATATACTAACGTATTACCCCACATGGAGTGTACGAAAAGCAACAGATGAAATCAAAACTGGAGTAAAATACATTTGTAATACCAAAATCACACAAGATGAGACCGAAATATTGTCTATACACTTGCTTGAACGACATCCTTTGTATCATAAGCTTCATCTGTTTTATGTCTGCAATGATCTTGCATTCATATTTTCTAATAATTTTTGGAAGGCCAGTTTTTAACGTGCAATATTTGAAATAACAAACTCTACTCAATGCAGGACTGAATTTACATTCTCATACATCTTCAAAAGACCATATGGATTTAATCCTTCACAGAAAGCTTCTAAAAGAATCATAGTTTTGGCTTGTTTGTGTAAATACTAACCAAGACGACTAGCACTTTGCAAGTGATGGTACTCTTGAGAGTGCTTTTTTTTTTTGAGGTCGCCAAAGGATATCAAAGAAAGTGTTTATAAATCAACTCACTTTAGGTGCAGAATTACGGTTTCCAAAAAAATTTCATAGTTTTGGGCAGTTGATAAAAGCAAAGCTGTTTTAATTATTGGGTTAGAAACGTGCTTCTGAAATATCCAAAAAAAAAAAAAAAAAAGTACGCTCCCAAACACGTTTGAGTCAGAAAGGCGTTTCTGTAGAGTTGATAAATGCAAAGTCGTGTTGAAACCATTTATAGCTCAGACCTGCCTATGCAAATCACTGCCAACTACACATCTCCACTCCTCCGGTCAAACTGCGCAGTGTCAAAGGTCTCCCAATCAACTCCCAACAGAGTTGATAAAATCAACAACTCAAGAAACATGATCAGAAAGGCATATGCAAACTTGCTTCGATAGCATGGGTATTAAAATGTGTTTCATATGTGGCAAAATTACTAAACGAAGCCAAACTGTCATTACTTTCCAAATACTGTTCTTACATTATTTACACGTTTGCTGATCTGCTAACCTTTCTTTTCATGGCTTTGAGTTAAAACCATTTTCCTTTTTTATATTTTTAGCAAAGTCATTGCAATACAGTGTAGGTGATGCACATGGCAGCATACAGCTGTAACTCATTCGCAGGAGATGCACAACTCTTCTTCCAACCACAGGTGGCAGCATACTTAGTTTCCCTGATTTACTTTAAATAATAATAATAATAATATACATGTATCACCCAGTGGCCAAAATAATGAAAGAATTGTCTATTTTTTTCAAAAATAAGACACACTGGGGTATTTACAGTCCTCCTGTTAAATCAACACAAGAATACTGATTCTACTCCATGCAAAAAGCATTCAGGATTCATTACAATCATCACAATCATGATTATCCTCGTGCATATTATCACTTGATCACTTTTATTTTTCTGATTTTTACTTCAACCACAACACAAATACAATGGCCCAAAGTCATACTGACAATTTGACAGACAGACAGACAGACAGACACACACACACACACACACACACACACACACACAATAATGCATGGTAAACATCAGCATTCGTTACCTTGCCATAGTTCCAAGACTTGATTCCCTGAAGCTCTGCAAGCAGATCGGGACTGGTTTTCAATCGCTCTATCAGGGCCTGACAGTCAAATGGCTGAAAAAAGGAAAGCATTCACAGCATGATGCAATAGAAATGGGAATAATTACAAACAATCCAACAACGTGCTCTAATTCTTTAATCTTTTTCAATTACTGTTACTTTGGGTTTGCATGTCCTTACGTAATCTGCTTACAAACTAGTTTTCTCGTATAGATAGCACCAGTGTGTTTAGAAACGTCTGTATAAAGCGCCAAAATGCAATTACTATTACAATTAGAAAGAATTCCAACTGTAATATGTTTTAAATCTCAAAAGAAAATGGAGCTGCTAATATGTGATTCTCTGAGAGAGCAGTTTTGGTCTGGATATTGTATTTTCAAATCCATGACTTTGCAAAATAGATCTATATGCAACTCCATATTTCACATTTGCATGCTTTTGGATACTGCTGCAGTTCTTTATGATGTACTAACATGCTTCTGGATACTGCTGCAGTTCTTTACGATGTACTAACAGGTCATTTGGATTTGACCTGACTGAATACTCTAAACATATACCTTACCTCATGAAACCACAAAAGGTAAATCAGGATTATTAAACAAACAAAGACTACAGTAAATAGCTGAATTTGAACATGACCTTTGACCCTAAATTTACTAGATCTTGTCAATAAATATAATCTCTCAATAAATATGACATATCATATACAAAAATAGTAGTACAATTCAATACTAACATGACTAAATTTGACAATCAAGACTTTGACCCCGATCCCATATCAACACAGTACTGGGATCCACAATTACTCAGCAATTTGCTCTTTCAAAATGTGCACACTAATTTTGATGAAATGAGGTCAATGAATCTACTGCATTAAGTAAATGTATGAAAGATAAATATTGTTATGAAGAATGAACTCACAGAAATTTCTCTGCTCGACATGTAATGAGACCATTAGCTGGGCAAAAAGTTCTACTAGTGTATGTATTTAACGGGTGTGTACAGTTCTGGTTGAGGTGAGGATTTAGCTTTGAACGTTTTGCGAGATATTCAGAAACGACTCTATGAGATGTCAAAGAGCACGCAATTCTAAGGGGTATCAAAAGTTTATTTGATGAAAATCGGTTTTGAAATGGCTGAGATATCCCAAAACAAGGTGAAACAAAGAGATCCTAATAAAAGGCGTGGCCTGTCACCTTCTATTATCTTTTTTTTATATTTTATATCTCAGCCATTTGAAAACCAATTTTCATCAAATAAACGTTGAATCCTTCTTAAAATTACATGCTCTTTTATATTTCGTAAGAGGTTTCTCATTATCTCACTTAGGAATGTTCAAAACACGAATCCCCACCTCAACCAGTACTACATACAGTCCCTTTAAACAAACTTTATTTACCACTTCTGAGGTGCTCTTCTTCAGTTTGCTTCTGTCAATCTTCATGATCAATCTTCTTCAAAGCAGACACAATCAGGAAACTGGGAGGACAAATTTGGTCATGAAAGAAACAAAACAATATTACTAGTTAGTTTCATCTGCAAAATTAATAAAAGGTATGGAAATTACCTACAACTTTTTGTTCAAAGGTGAATGCAAAGTACATGCAGTTAGCCACACAAATGACACAACTACAAGTACATACGAGTGAAGGTGCCAAAATCATGATACTAATATCTAACATATATCTGTACATGCAGTCAGCCAAACAAATGAGACAAGTACGAGTGAAGGAGCCATAATGATACTGATATTACAAATATTTAACAAACATCTCCATGTCATCAATGATGCTTACACATGTATTCTACTGAGGATCCAACTGTACCTTACGAAAAACTGTGACATACAAATGTAGATCGTGAAGAAATGCTATAAGCATTGCATAGATTTCTCAGCCAAAACATGTTGTCAACATACATTGCGCATAGTCAACAAAATGTACAGAGCATTTTAGCAGATACCATACACTCTCTGTTCCTTCAAGGACATGTAGATCAAGTTCTATAGCTAATCATGGAGCTGTATGGAATCCAAACTTTGCATACTCAAAGCAACAGCTAGTTCGCTTTGCGCTGCTTTGCACAGGAGCAGATGGCACAGCGAGCGCAGCAACTGATTTGAACATCGCAATCTCATACATGTAGCGATTACAGTTCTTCTATCAAGTTCTGTGGTATCTTTAAAAAGATAACTTTTTTTTCTGCCTTTACCTCAGCTGGTGCCGAGTCTTGCAGAAATGATTGAGGCAGGTTTAGGGAGGTTTGGGGTTGCTGTTCATGTTGCCATTTGTGTGTGAGTGTGTGTAGGTGTAGGTGTTTACGTGTGTGTTTGAATGAAATGAGAATGTGAAAAAATGTGGAGTGAAAAAAATATATAAAGAGGTGGGAAAAGGGGCAACAGGAAATGAATGAAAAGATACCACAAAGGGAAACCTGGAGAAAAAAAACAAACAAACAAAAAGATTTACAAAATAGAAGATAGACAGAAGGGGAGAGATTAATATGTTGGAAAAAATAGGAAAGAAAACGACAAATTACAAACTGCAAAGATAGAATAACAGAATGAGAGATGAATCAAATCTGGATAAAAGGAAGGATAAATAGGGAGGAAAGAAAGAATTATGCAGGTTGAAAAAGAAATAAGGAAAAAAAGAAATAAGAAAAAAAACCAGGCCCTATATCAGAAGGGAAAAAAAAATATTAAAGGAAGATCGAGGGAAAGATAATTAGCAGAAGGAAATAACTGAAAATGAGATTGAAATGGAAATTATGAAAGTTAGACAAGAAGAAATCCACAAAGAAACTATTAATCACTATTAATTGGAAAGGAAAATGTTAGGAACACCTGAAAGTGAAAGGAGCAAAGAAACAGAGATGAAAAAGAGAAAGTAAACGGATGCACACACACACACACGCTCAACCACTTTGTATACAAGCCAGACTTGGTTGAGGAAAAGGACAAAACAAATTTTAGCTTTTCAAAGACACCACAGAAAAGCGGCTGTGAGCGCTACTTTCAGATTAAATGACTGACCCTTTAATACTGCAATACATTCGTACTGTATGGATTGCTTGTTATGTGTGCAGAGCAGCATTTCAAGCGATCAAGATTTTCCAACACTTGCAGTTGTAACATTAGCTTACTTCATATAAAAATCAGATGTACACCAAGCCATGAAATGAGATTAATTATCCGTAGATTGATACCTAATATAGACATGAAAAGTATTAAAATCAACTGATGTTTTCGTTTTCTTGTTAAAATCTTGCATTTTAATAACTTTTCGCGTTTGCAATTTTCCCATTGCAGTAGCGAGCGTCCTAGCGGCCGCTAGCGGCCCTAGCGGCTTCGATTTGCCAATCATCGTAAGTAGAGAGCTGAGCCAGCGCGCCGCGTCCGCGGGCAGTCGTAAATCACACAACACCCTTAGCGACTCCCGCGGCAGCAAGCGCGAAGCTCTTCACGGGCTCCGATCGGGCAGCCAATTTCACTGAAACAGGCATTGCAAGGTCCATTTCGTGTACCGTTCTTGCCACATGCGCTAACTTGCGCTCGATAAATTTTCCTTTCAAAAAATCAGAAAACATTTCAATTTTGAAAAAAGTGAAGTTTCGATACTGCCATATTTTGCGCAATGTGGATTAAGTACAAAATGCACCAAAGGTCACGACAAATAAGTGCGAAATTTCGACTTAGCATGCCGAACAGATCGTCCTCCTCGGGCTACTAGCGGTAGGTAGCAGACGCAAACCCACGTACAGGATGGCAAAAGTAGTTCAGGTTTGTGATTTGAACATGTTGTTTGCAGTACGGCCGTATTACTTTTGAAAAGAATGATATCAATGCACCCCTGTCATAACTGCTACAGCTAGCGATCGTCGCGAATGGGCTCAGAAATTGAGCACACTGCGTGTGTAGAAAACGATGTACATGCGCTAGAGCGCCATCTAGTGCTGAATGGCGAATGCTAGTAACATAATCAGTGTTCTTCTATTCGACTTTGAAAATTCAGGAGCTATGCAGTTATTTTAGTTACCCAATGCAATAACTAGGGCAAGCTTGTGCGTGTTTAGAAATCATTTGATGGAGATGACCCAGCTCACCTGAGGTGTGCGAAAGTACACTAGCACCTTGAATGGGCCTAGTCTACTTTCATTAACAAATTAAATCTATCAATATCAGCAGTAGGCTAGCTAGCAGACATAATTCTAAATCAAAACAGAATATTGCAGGAATGCAGTGTTTCTAAATATTCCCTTTTCTACTAGAGTAACTGCGTCAGTAAGCGGCCGTGCAGCCGTTCGCGGCAGGTACAACATACACGGTAATATACAGCTAAACACAGCATTGCACTGTAACATGCACACTACACATATACTAACACACTGGCAATCAACAAAAACCAACCGATAAAATGGGCACAATCTCTGACGAAAGTGAAATTTTCTCACCTAAATGACAACATATCGCATCCAAATCGCATCCAAAATGAAGTTTTCGGTACTTCTTAATATAACAGTTAAGAAACAATGGTCCAAGAAACTGGATTTTTTTTCGTTTTCTCGATGTTCATGGATTTTGAAAACATATCCTCACGTAAAATCGAATTTTCGCGAGCCGATGTGGGCCGCCATTTTTTTCAGAAAGTGGATGTTACCATCGAAAAAAATGAGAAAAACACGAGAAAGACATCAACAACACCGCCAGAAGTGCGATCTTGTTTGCGGCCAATGCATGTGCGCACGCTATTTTCACGTGCTTTCGCAATGGGAATTGGCGCTTCCGCAATGTTCGCGAGACGTGTGAAGGCGTTCAGCTAAAGATCGCGGAGCACGCGCGTATTGCATAGGGATTGTACATCGTGCCGCAAGCAGAAATACTACGTCGCATATCGCCCTTATCGGCGAAAATTGTGCCGGGTTTTGCCCTGGTATTATCATGAAAACTGTGTTGGTCAATGGTAAGTTTCTTTCATGAAAACAACTGCGTTAATGAATAATCTTGTCTATGATATATGAAATGGTTGAAAATAATTTGCCTGATTTGTTTACAAGTTGGAAAAACTCTTAACAATGCTTAAACTGCCGCAAACGGGATATTTTACTCTAGATTTCTAGTCTACATACACACAGTTTCTATACTAGAATCTCAAACAGAGTACAGTGAGTGTGACTTGAAGTTGAAGAAAACAGGGCAGTACCAGCTCAGTAATTTACATTACAAGGGAATCCAAATAGAACACTAACATTAGGGCACGATCTCGAGTGTCCAGTGTGCGGTGGTCTGGCGGCATGAATGAGCTTGCAATCAATGCACTAGCTAGCCTACTACGAGTAGGCCTACGTACACTGTGCAATAAATTATCGTATGGTCCCTGTTATGTCGCAAGCAATCCCACTGCACCGGAATTCACAGTCACAAGACCTCGTCACTCGCTCAGCTTGCGATTGATAAATTCACGTCTTCAGTAAGGATAACTACCACCTCACTAAGCATAAATATCCCTATGCACTTTACAGCAAGGTTACAGTTATATGAATATCTACGAAATACGACAAAATAAGGTATAATCTTCGGAAAATCCAACTTTGAAACAAATTTGACGACTCACATGTACTCGCCGCCATATTGACTTCATACACGATACAGCTAGTGCATACGAAGGGCCCGGATGTACGTATAACCTAGTCTCGAAATGACAGACGCAAAGTTGCCTCGGATGAGGGTCACCGCACATGCACACCCATCACTTTCGCGCCGTTCTTTGATTGCCACAATCGCATGATACGTTCTATATTTCAACAACTGTGGGAAACCCCAATCAACTGTTGCAATGAACGCAACTCCGGCACATTTCGCAACTTGCGGTGGCTAAAAGTACGGTCTGCTTATCATAATAGGCCTATCTTAAGAAAATTTTAACTCATGGGGGACTTATTTTATTATTATGGTATACGTATCCAAGCTGGATACTATTATGTATCACCATAATTATTTTGTTATGTATCTCATTCATTTTTTTATTGAAAAATACGAAAATAAATTGAAATTGAAATAGAAAATTGAAAATTAAAAACTGATTTTAGGTCCTATCCTATAAAATGTAATTGGACTGGATAATTTTTGATTGATGTGTAATATATAAATGTAAAGAACGACTTTTAGCTCTGAAAACGTATGTGTGGGTTTCGTTTATAAGTATTGTACCAATAGATATGAAGTATTCTGTCTGATGACATTGAATTTCTACTTGACCAACAGAGAGTTTTAGACCCCCAGATCTATTGGCTTTGAGTGTTGGATTTTTATTGGACCAACAAGAGATTTTTCTGTTTTACGGCAATGGACCAAATTAGGCCACTTTCCCTACAAAATCAACAGGTCTGTGTGAATTCGTCGCAATTTACCAGGCCTATATACTGCAATTCTCGGTGTTGGCTCCCCAAGACCACTATTATAGTTCATGACATTGCTAGATGACCAGCTAAGATCCGCAAGACGGAGTGAACTGGAGTCAATCGTGCCGTCCAAGCAGAATACTTCGTCTTAGGTGTTCAGAAAGTAGATAATGCATGAAATGCAGTCATCCGAGGTACTCAGTAAAGTAGCTCATGAACTACTTGGCACATAATAGTCACAGACGCACTCCCACTGGCCCTCCCAAATCAAAGTTTCCTGCGGGGCCTTTGCTTTCCGCGGAGCAAAAAATAAATAAATAAATAAATAAAAAAGCCAGTATCGAAGGGATAAAGTTTATTAAGTCATTATAAAGTTTGAATGATATAGGCCCACTCAAAGTCTGTACTGAAACACGCTATGTTTTGGTTACAGCTTGAGGAAAAATTGAACAATCTGTCGAAATTATTAGACATGAATTTTGGGTCAATTTCACCTGTTTGCTGCCCTCTCTAGATAGAAACCCTGCAACAGTTATGATGTCGGAGAAGTCGGGGCAATTTTGAACGGAGCGTCCGAATTACCTCAACTTTCATTGAGTAGGCCTACATTGGCCGAATCGACATCTACGTTTGCAAAATCTTTCCTGTGGAATAAAAACAAACAAACGGGAAATTAAGAAATTTGTTGAAGGGAGGGACATTCTTCCTACACCACAATGCTATAATTAAAGCATTATTCATCATCATCATCATCATCATCATCATCATCCTCATTCATCATGGTGGACTTTTATAAAGTGTTCATAATAATAAGGTACCTAAAGAGATACTCGTGCACCTTATAAAACAACAACAAAATTATGATCATTGCCGGCGCCACGTTTTGAAAAGTGTGTGTGTGTGGGGGGGGGGCACTTTATATTTCTGGTCAGATGCCACTTCCGCGTTTCATCAGCTGACAATCGAAAAAAAAAGGCCGTTCCCGCGCTTCATCGGTTCGCAAACGTCAAATGCGGGGGGTGGGGGGGGGGGGGGAGGGGGGGGGGGGGGGGGGGCAAAGTGATTACGCTCTATATTCCGGAAAAAAAAAGTAGGGGGAGGAGGGATCTGAGCTCTTCGCCGCCCCCCCCCCCCCCCTCCCCCTCCCTTTCCCGTTTCCACCGGCTCTGATGATCATGATCTAACTTACTGAATGCAGGGGCCTTTTTTTTACTTGTTGCTGTTGTGGTTTTTCAGCGTGCTGGCATTCAGCTCATAGTTGACTGGGTCAAATGTCAACGCCCCCTCCATCAGCCACCACACACGCACACACACACACACATACACACTTTTTGTTTTTCAGTAATCCTTATTTGATTTCTATTATTTCACATAACAAAAAACATTCATCTTGAATGTATAAACATAACAATCAGCAATGTATAAATAAAAAAATGAAAAATAATAAAAAAAATAAACACACACACACACACACACACACACACACACACACACACACACATATCATATATCTATTTATCCATGATCTGTCCTTTAGCATAATCTTCACCTAATTATTAAGCAGAAATATTCAAGAGCAATGCATGATTATCATTATGGCATTCCCCTGTGTACTTTGACCAAATGTGAAATTTAATTTTCATGAAGTATACAAATTATAACAAGGTACTGACCTGACATATTCACTGAATACCTACATTCAGGGGCGGATCTAGCTTTTTATAAACGGGGGGGGGGGGTTGGGGGCAGTATGCGAGGAAGCGTAGCGACCGAGCCCGAGCGAGCGGAGCGAGCGAGGGGGGGGGGGGGGGAGGAGGGTGGTGTCCCCCCTCCCACAGTAGGGAGAATTTTTGAAAATCTGTGTGTGAAGATAGCGTTTTCTTGCATCTAAAACACCACTCTTTTTGGTATAGAGGTCATTGCCATAAATAGAAAAAAAATAAAATTACAAGTTTAAAAAAAAAAGATAAGATTTTTAAAAAAATGGTCCCCGGATTTTTTTTTTTTTTTTTTTTTTTGGGGGGGGGGGGTGGGTTGCAACCCCCACAACCCCCCCCCCCTCTAGATCCGCTTCTGTACATTTTTTTATCTCCTTTACAAACAGCATATTGTACAGTATTGTCAAATTTTGCTCAGTAATTTCCCCTCTCTCTGAGGCTGCGTTTATCATCTTTCCCCTGTTTAAACGGATTTCAAAAGCCGTTTCCAAAGCCCTTTAGAAACGGCTTCCAAAATAGTTGCGTTTATCAACTCTTCGCGAACACGATAACTGGCCTGTCACTGCACAGCTGCATTGCGCAATTCGACCCGAGGAGAAGAGGTCATATAAGGCGTGCATTGTTCGTAACTGCAGTACAAAGCCGTTTCAAAACAGCTTTGCATTTATCTCGTTTCAAAAGGCTCCTAGAAACAGGTTTCTGGAAACCTGTTCAGGAAACCCGTTTCGGAAAGCACAAATTTGCGGCTTTCGAAAAGGCTTTCCGAAAAGGCTTTCAAAACAGCTTAGCGTTTATCATCTCGTAAAAATTCCCCGAAAGCCGTTTGGAAAACCTGTTTCTGCCGAGAAAAAGAGTTGATAAACGCAAATAACATATAATAATCTGTGCACACACAAACACCCACATACACACACACACGCACACACATTCTCTCTTTTTCTCTCTGCCTTTCCTGTACTACTTTCCTGCAACACTGCTGAAAAATGACACACACGTACAGTGCACTTCTCCTTTTTCATAATGAATGATAAACGACAAAGTAATAAAAGTGTATCAACACTGCAATAATCATAAAAATTATTCTCAATTTATTTACAGTGATTTACAAATTTTTGTTTGCAAACGGCAATGATAATAATAAAATTATTCTAAGTACATGGCAATGAAAAAGAATAGAAAATGAAATGCTTTCACACACCAAATTTGCCTAAGATTAACATCTGTGGTGAACTCATACGATGCAGGTTTTCACAACTATGTTGAAACACACCCAAGCGTATACCACAGTGATAACACAGTGCACTTTCATGTTAGATTCTTCTGTGCAAATATCAACACACATGGTAAGCCTTGGGATGTTCTGTTGATAGTGTTTTTGGAAATTAGATACCGTATATATGTCAAACCATGGAGAAAACAGTATCAATGGATGGGTGGTGGAGGGTGACAACCAGTTGAATGGTTAAGCTTTTTAAATTCCTGAAATGCATAAAGAATTGACAGAAATTTAACACAAAAGAAATGTTTTCAATGGACCATCCTAATATGTTGCTGAATATGACAAAAACAGAAGTGTGCTACTGCTGATAAAAAGAAGAAGTACAGTGTAGAAGTAGAAGAAGAGGAGAAAAAGAAGACACAAAAGAAACTAAAGATTTTGAAGAAGTAGAAGACTTAAAAGGCTTTATACACATCACATTACACATGACCCACAACAGATTGAAAACTCCTGAATTTGAACAGTTCAGCAACTGCTCAGTAGCCATGTCTTATGCACTTCACAGATAATCCCAACAATCATGTAGATTTATGACATTGTAGAAACACTCAAGATCAAAATGTAGCACAAAACATGAAAATACTGTATCAATTACATCTTTAATTAACAGGGCTGTATGAAACATATTTTTTCTCTTCTATGTTCACTTGATTTCTATTGCAATATAATTTCATCTGGAAAATAAGCTACATGTAAAATAAATTCTGCATCATAGAGTGCTGATTTTTATTTCACTTAACGGCATTATTATGTGTGTACTCAGAAAAGATACCTAATCTGAGAACAATTAGGCTTTATTTAGTAATAGCCAAAAGTGACAATAGTATCAATTCAAATAAAGATTAAACATACAGTGCACTACGTGTAGCTTTAAAAGCCCCTCAAATGGTACATAACTATATACTTATTAATACCGTAAGTCATCGAAAGACATGTTTAATGTACAAGTGCCAGTACATTTGGTATATATGCAAGTAACAACAAAATACACATTACACTTTCAATTCGGTATTTCAAGATATTGCAATATTGGTAACTTAGTAAAACACACATAGTATACAACACGATAATGCTTATTTAGCCAAGTGGTACAATTTTTACTAGTTATGCATACAATGATGTGCACAACAGTGTCACATGTAGACATACATGTAAGCAAGGCTGTGTGTAAGTGGTAAAAACATAAACAAAAAGAACAACTCAGCAACATATATTTCTAGTACTCTATCCTTACTAACTTGGGTTCTATTCATAGTTAATGCACTGCTTGAAAGAAGTCCCGATACAAAGCTACTTGAAACTGAAAAGTAAGATACTGTCCTCACTCCTCAGTAACGCGGGTGAAATTTTTCATTTTACTTGTACACCCCTAACAATAGTTCACCATAAAAAACTATGAGGGGTTTTATCAACTATTTAGAAACTTAACAATGCAAAGTGATGAACTATATCCATTTCATTGTAGATGCTTGCAGGAAATCACAGAATTTTAATGCACTGTAAATTTGTGGGCACTAAATCTCTCACACAAGTAGGCTTCAGCCTACTTGTATATGCTTCTGTTTTAATGTCCTTGACAAGCGTCAACCTTTTTATCTGGTAATAAGCATTCCAAACGACGCCAAGCAGCGAATCATAAAAGTGTACTAGTCTATGACAGTGCTTTTCAAAGATTATATGTACAGTGTATTCCTTTCCTCTCTGTTTTTTTTTTCAAACTTATAGCACACTATGTGCAAAAGTGGTCACATCTACTAGGCCTACAGCAATACTTGTCATGCATATGTAAAGCAGACATTCTTTAGGCACATCTACAGAGCATGCTACAGGTGTAAAGGGACTTGAACGTACAGTCTGGATGAGTCACTGAATGCTGACCGTACAAAGCTTGGAAAGTAGATGTAGGCTAACAAGCCCACTTAAGCCTCGGTCACAACCCATCGTGCATGTTTCTAGTCCCTACGTGTTTTGAGAAGGCAAAGGCCGCCACGTTTTCCTGAAAATGTGGGGAAAATGTGGCAAGAGTAGGAAGGGAGTGCGTCACTCGCATGGTTGCGCAAAGTGTAAGTACATGCCATAAGCGGTCACGTCCATCATACATTGCACACATGCTATGTTGTACGTGCTTACAATGTACAATTTCCATGCGACCGCCACGTTATCATACAGAGAATGTACTTACACATGCTGCTCACGTATGTTGCACGTGCGTGCAAGTCGGCTGAACAGAGCACGCCCGTCACCCATAGGCCCTACTGGGGGTGAATCTGTAGCCCGACCGCAGCTGGAACGCAGTGAAAGTTCTACATGCACTAAAAGTTCAACTTCATGTCTACGTGCTCCAAAATCCATACTGAGGCGGTACTTACTGCGTACGGATCCCCAAATTTTGCTCACATGTTTTCAAGTAGACAGCACGACAGCGGGTTGTGATCGAGGCATAAGGTATACATGTATACAATGTGCCTTTAATAGTCTGACATGAAGGATATGGTAACACAAAAGGGATTAGGGGATTGGCTAATCTCTATTCATTGACAATCAGCCTTGAGATCTTTGTGCCAATCCCAGAAGAAAGCACTCCAGCATGCGTGTGCCACTCAGCAAACACAACACATCAGTCGTTGTGTGTATCAGGACATGATTCTGCACTATAATAAATAAAATACATCACTTGATTGGAAAATAAATTGTCTGTCCAGTACTGGCACAATTAGGACTGGAAGGTACATAATCAAAGAATTACATGTACAGGTTGATCTGAAAACAGGATCTTCCATGTGATATAATTTTTCAGAAAGTGCTTCTGCTATCATCAGAATTGACAGTGAAAGACAGGTATGTATCAATAAGTAATATACATGTATAAACAAGCTTTCAGTGAGAGTTACAGATCATGCATTATTCTTGATCCAATTTCAGTATTATTTTTTTTTCTTAAAACTTTACAAAGTATACATCCATACTACCTTCACGCAATGTACTTCACCAACTGTCCTCAAACATATGATATAAAATGGTATATGACCCGCTCTGCCTCAATAGACTTTTCCTTTCCATTTAATATCCATTTGAGTGTCTGAATGCTCTTATAGTGATACAGTGTACATCATGAATAAGTGTAGTATATTGATATAATGGTGGGTGCATTGTTTTGAACTATTATTACAAAATTCATATGATAAGATGTGTTGGTATGGCGGAGCAATAATACACTACTGTGCACTCCCGATATAATGAGCATGGACATGAAGAAATTCTTGTTATGATGAAGTACAAATTCAGTTCCCCAAGTTATCATCTACAGTATATATCGTATACATTTTGCGGTTCAGCTAGAACAAAATATTAATATAACAAATGGCGACTGCTGGTCCTGAGGACTTTGCTATAATGAGAGTCGCATGTATGAGTACATACAGTTGCTTTACAGGGAGCACCACCTTGACTTGACTGCCATTTCACCTGGACTCACCAGATGTACCCACTGAGACGTGTTAATGCAGTGTGAAATGCATTTTTTAGTCCACACTGTGCAAGAGTGAACACAAAGATATAAATGTGCTTTCATAGCTCGGTTGATTATCACCTGACAGGGTATAGGGTCTAAGTAACGCCAACAGGATTGTGGTGTCACAGGGAAACATATCTGAATGCTCTCACATCAATACACAGTAAACGTTGAATCAGTACATGGTGTGTGAACATGTTTGAAAGCATCCCATGTCTGGTGGCATTGAAAACAGTCTGCTGGTCATTTGCTTGGGGGGGGGGGTACATGGAACTAATTGCATACTTTTTCAACTACTGTTCCATAGAAATAGAGTATATTGCCATAACATACTGTTTTGACTCTGTAAATCTGGGACAAGTCAATTCAAATACCAGTGGATACTTCAAGCAACTTCATTATAATACTATAGTTAGTTATATGAAACAATTTTTGTTTCATGAAATTGCAAATCTCAAAGAAAATTGCACAAATACAAATTGTACTTCAAAATGATGCTAAATGCTCAGTTCTACTATTCTGCAGAGCTATACTCTGGCTTGAAGCAGGTGCTCCTGATTAACCTGAATATGATCAAATTTAACACCTGTACTTTCAAGACCTGGTAGCTTGCGGGTTCAAGGGCGGCCCAATTCATTTGCTGCCCACAGGGTACATTAAAAAACACCAAGAATACAATGCAGCACCAGTCAGTGAATATGTGCATCCAAGCATACACTAATTAGCAATGGTCGACTCTAGTCAAGATACTAACGATCCATGTGCACTTGTACAGAGATCAGTAATAACGCTGTACACAAATTCGTTATGGGGATTCTGAAGTGTAACCCAGCCGGGCCAGCCTCCCACTCCATGGTATCCCCATGCTACTGGGCTTTTAAGGTGGAAATTATAAAACCAAGGAGGTTCAAGAGAATGGAGTCACAAGTGTCTTATTTCCTTTGCTAGATGTTCGATGCCGCCGCTCAAAAATATTTGAAGCATGTGCCAAACAGGATCTGCCACGCAGATAGGAAGACAATTGACTCGTGTCTCATTGCATAATCACCAGCCACTTTCAAAGGAAGATATGTCTTTGTGATGGTAACTACTTTTCGCTATCCCTTCTTATAAAAGGCAGGTGGTACAGACACGAGGATGTGTGAATGGAAATTGCGCAAAAAATGCTGAAATTAAGATGAAAATTACTCGACTGGGCATACCCGGGCACTAATATGATATATCTATCAATAAAGAATTATATTTGAAGATTATTCCATGTTAGTTTTATTTGTCGGAGTTAAGCGGAAAAGTGATAAAACCAGCTTTCCAGGATGGTACAATTTTAAACATTTTCACATGGTACAACTCTAATTTACAATTTTGCACAAATTTCTGCACGGGATTGACTTTTGTTTTGTAAACATGCTTTATTATTAAGTGAAATACCATTTCATTTAATAAATAAATGAGCAAAATATGGTCAATATTATGTTAACGTTCAAAATGAATCTTCAGATTGCTCAGCAAGACGGCGGCTTCGAACATCTATCATCAAAGGCACAAATGCACCTGTGAAATTCTTTTGTACATCAATAGAAATCTGACAACTGTTTGAATAATTACAGACAGTTGGATCTCCAACTCTTAAACCTCCTTGATAAAACAGAAGAATATTAACGGGGCACAGCTCGATACAACCATCCTAATTGGTTTCAAAGCTGTGGCCACACACACACAGCATCTGTAAAGTGAAAAAGTGACTTCCACATTTCTCTTTTGCATCAAACTTCCATGTGATTGTGTCTCCTTGGGTTCATCTCTTCATCGATACGCCAGGTGATGCAGACTTCAAACAGAAATAAAGTAAATGTTTACGTTGAAAGACGACCTGTCAGTGTGGTAGTTGACTTGATAGTGCTGGTGAGGTTTTGCAATGTGCTTCAAACACTAGATTCTGGATTTGATGTTTGACTAGCCTCTTCAAATTTGGGTCTTTCAGGTGTCTCAGCTCACGGCCAATGTAACGGGCGAAGATCATATCATCGTCCTCAGCATCTTCCTCACTGTGGCTGTGCCAGGACGACGTGCTGTCTCCCCTGGAACCCTCTCCACTAGGGTTGGACCTCTGACCGCGCAGTGACACTCTCGGTGGGGTGGTGCTAAACGACCTTTCCAAGTCAGTCTTGTCGGGCATCTGCATTCCAGGGCGGTTGCAGACTTGGTGGTGGTCAGACAATGGATGGACCTCTGTCCTCGCTCGCTTCGTTCCGCCGTCCGTCACGTGCGAACCTCTCATGGGCAAGTGACCATTGTCGTGGCCATCGCAGGGATGGCCATCAACTAGCAGTAGGTCATTATCGGTGCTAGTGTCGGGCGCTTGTCCAACCTTGTACTCTTCCCCAGCGGAGCAGTCATACTCTAAATCGTCATCGATGCTTTCGTCAAAATCACCAAATTCATTCTGTGGAGACATGTGATAGAAACATCCATCAACAGTGACTGCTTTTGATGCCACATTCTACAAATTCTACACATTATGCAATGTACTCTTCCAGACCATAATAGAGTAAAGAAATGTGCCAAAATTCATGAGGATGTGGTAATTTGGCTTACACACATTTATTGAGTTGTTTACTTATCACATTGCTGCAATTACATCATATACTGTAATACATTATAAATACATTTTGCAACAATTTGCTGCTTCTCATGTGTTTAACTTCAGCACAGGAACATGTTGGCAACAACAGACCATAGTACAGGGTAAGTTTTGAATGAATTTGTCTGAAATCCAAACTCAACAGCATGACCAAGAACTACAATTTTCCATTTAATAGCAACAAGCTCTAAAAGTCAGTTCCATAGCACAAAGCTGTATTGTCACTGCGACAATATACACATATCATATTTGACTTATTCTTTTTCATATTTTGTTGTGGTTTCAGTCTTAATTTTTGAAATTCTTGGAGTTTTCAAAGTAATTCCAGTGGCAAAGGATACAACACTACCAACATCTTCCTAAATGGAAGGAATAAAGCCAATCTTACAAGAGTTGAAAGATACAAAGTTGAATCATCTCTTAAGACAACATGAGAAAAAAAGAAGTAATCACGGCTCCTGCTTGATCCTTTAGTCCTTTGTATCTTTTTTTTCCTGCCCTTATCATCAAAATGATTAATTTGGGAGGGCTGAAAGATAAGAAGATCCATATTCCATTCATTGCAAGCCATTCTCCCCTCCCATTTCCATTAAGAAAAACAAACAAACAAAAACAACAACAACAACAACAACAACAACAAAAATATCATGACAAATGCCTACCATAGGACTGTATTGTGGCAAGTCAGTCCTTGGATTCCTCAGTGAAACAAATTCATCCAAGAACTTGAGCTGTTTGTAGTGGACCCATTTGATCAAGGAGGCTGGGTCATCCGTGACGCCTTCGTTCAACAGCTTCACCTCTCTGTGCTTTTCCCGCCGAAACTGGGAACGAAGGTTGACGATCTTTCTGTAGACATCATCACCTGTATCCAAGAGGTTCACATGGAGTAAAGAGAAAGCTTTTCATACCAAATTGATATACAGAGAACATATTATTAGTGCCATTTACCTGAGCATTCATTTGTCTCTGAACCATTTCAGAAGCAGCAATTGCCATAGATGGGTATTTCATTCTTTTCTCAGATTTACATGTATGTGGCACATTTGCAATTGTTTGGTTAACATACTGTACCATGTATAAATCTAGCATAATGAGTGATTTGGAAAACATTTCTTGCCTTGCCCCTTCCTTCCTAGCAGGACTTACTCCCTCATTCCCCTTAAAAAAGAAAAAAAAAAGTCAATTCTACCCCTAAATCATTTAAATGCTTTTAGGGTTAAGGTTAGGCTTAGAGTTAGGAGGTTCAATTTCTTTTGATTTCTTTTGAAATTTACAGCCCCAAAATTACAAATCCCATGTGCTCTTTACTCCACCCCACTGAAAAAAAAAAATGCTAAGAATGCCAGAATTGAAGCTGAATAGGTCATATTTAGTGGAGGGCACAATTGAAACTTTCTCCAACACGCTCTTTCCTCTTCATTCATAGAAACTGTGACTGGACACAGAGCTCTGACTGATATTTTATTCACAGAGCCAATCAGAAGAAGTAGATCACATTGGGATGATGACATTGGGATGGAAGAGGCAGTTCAAGTCGAGAAAACCAATGGCAGTGTCTATCTACAATGTACATGTAGTCTATATCAATTCTTTAGTTTAAGACATTAATTGAAAGTGCCTAATCTGAAGTGGAGAATCATCCACTAATTTTAAGAGTTTGTAAACACTTATCAGAATTTAACATTTGATATTCTAGTTTCCACTACATTGTAAATTTATTTTATTTTTGTAGAAAAACTGTAGTGTTACAGGGCTTAAATTTACCCTTTGTTTCGGTTTGGCAAAAAGCCTAAGGCCTTCTTCCTTTTTTTGTTCCTTGCCAATGCCAATGTCAATGACAATGCCAATAATGGGCTTGGTTTGCAAAAACTCTGAAAAGGCTTTAAATTTTATAAGCAAGGAACAAAAGGAAGAAGAAAGCCTATACCAACGCCTATCAATAATTATAATCCAGAACTTGGAAATTATTTGTATTTCAAAATTTTACTAAGTACCCCATGAATCATATTTTATGCACGATTGCACGTAAATTTACAACATGGATGGAAATCTTTCTGGTAGCCATCATAGCCGTGGCTTGAATGATCGGATCAGACCGCATAAATACGTACGTGTGGGACTATGATACTGTAATCCCACACACTACAAAACACGTAGCCGGTGCAGCTGGCGAATACGATTTGTTTACTCACAAGAAATTTGCATGGCCCCCGCAATGCTCCGCAAGGCTTCCATTCGTAGCTCCTTATCATTGTACTCCCTCAGTGATCTATTATACAGGCATGGATGAGCTTTGAATAGTGTAATAAGTTTATCTATTTTTCTTGTGGACCACAGCACCTTCTTCTCCCCAACGTTGGCCATGATCACCAACGTTCACAGCACAGCATGCAGAAAACTGAAAAGCAGCTAGCGATCCCAACATAAACAACAAAAGCAACGTTCAAGCAAACAGTACAACGCGTGCCTTGCGTCTGCCTTGAGCTTGCGTCACACACCGACATCTCAGATTGGACAGCTACGGCTGCCAGATGACGTTTTTAGTGCATTGCTTTGTTTTGTTTTGTTTTGTTTTGTATTACACTCGTGTTATTATTATTGTGCGTTTTTTTGCGTAAATCGTGGTTGCATTAGTAAACATTGTTGCCGTTCATACTTGAAATAGGATATTCAACTTACGTTCTCACAACTAAACTACGCTTAAAAAACAAACAAACAAACAAACAAACAAACTAGAGTCTCTCCCATGTAAACGAACACTAGCAGGCCTACGTACCAAAGAGGTGCGCTTCTGGGTCTACGGGTCTAGGAAAAAAAAAATGGATTTGAACTTCGATCCTCTCCAGCTCCTCAAGTGGTGTTTCCCATGAGAAAGTTATCTATTTGACAACTAAAGATATTGTCATCAGTCTTGGCTGTTCTTTACTTTCGTGATTTTGTTTTGTTTTGTTTTGTTTTGTTTTGTTGGCTATAAACTTGGCCTTTGGGATCCACGACTACAATCATTCTAAACGGCTTTGCGCTTCTTAGCAGACTTTGACTTCGTCACTTGCGACGACAATGACAATGGCAATGACAATGCGGATGGCGATTACATCATTTTTCGTGTTATTATTTTCGCGTGTCATCCACGCAGATGACACTTAAGGAAATCAGATCACTAGGCCTGTAGGGCTGAAAATTGATATTGCATAAAAAGAATGACAAAGTATAAGTGATCAGACATTTTTTTTAAGTTTTTATTTAACAGTGTTATAGTTTTGGATAATCTAACCTACTGTTACCCCGTCTTTTATTTTGAAGAATATGCATCCAGTTCGGAACATTAAGTATAGTAGAATGAAATATATTTATATAATCATATAATCCGAGCTAATCATTTTGATACTAAAGTGTATCATATCAAAGGATAATTATTATACAGAATAACTATGAAGGGAAGTTGAGGACACCCAAACACTATAATTAGGGAAGAAAAGAAGCATAAACACACATAAATACACGCGAGCATAATCATTCCCACCAAAGTCACCTTTCAAAGGCAATGAAAAAATGACAAATGTATACAGCGCATAGGTGACCCTGCATCACAAAACAAACAAAAAGTCGCCTGACATGGATTTTTAGATAAGGGCAGATTTTGAAAGAGCAGACTCTAAGCTTTAAAATGATGCACAGCTCAATTGAAATGGACTCTCCTAACCTATCTAAATATTGGAAAGAAAGCACGCACTCTGGAAAAGTGTGAACCGAGCAAAGAGGCTCTGAAGTATAGGGTCTATCTATCTATTCAAGCGCTTAATCTTTACCAAACCGTGCTAGTTGTGCGATGAATGGGACAAAAAACAGGATGTAAACCACTGGGGCAACAACAATGAAGAAATTATCAAATTAAGTTGAAATTGAGCGTGCTCTATTAACTCATTCTGACCATGATTAATGCCAACTTTTAAAGCAGTAGCCTTATCCCTTCAAAAGTTATAAGACTTGAAAGTGAAGAGTGTGCAAATGGTTATCAAGAAACGAAAAGTGGCCTCACTAGTCGACAAAAAAGAGTTGTAGAAAAACTGAAGAAAATGCACTTTCCTATTCATTTTATGATCCCAAACTTAAGAATAATGCAGAAGAAGGGTAGTTCTTTCAGAAAATATGAAAAACTCAATAATGACTTAGTTATCCCGTTTCACCTTTTTTGAGTCCTCACGTAAAATCAAGGGGTGCGACGTTTTGTTCATTTTGTGATGCACGGTCACATAGTCACAACTGTCATTGGTATAATCTGATACAGGCTCCACTCTGACCATTATTGTAATCAAAATCTTTTTCTTCCTATATATTCATTGCTATGATAATCATTATTGTTTTCATGAAAACTGCCATGAGCAATTATAAGTATTTTCCTATATTCTTATAGCTTTGTATTGATTAATTTATACTGTTGTTGTTATTGTTATTATTGTCATAATCGTCATCACCATCCTCGGTATCATTATTTTTATCATCATTATAATACTTCTACTTCTCACACTATCAACACTTTATATTCCTTTGATGTTTAGTCGATTTTGTTGTTGTTGTTGTTGTTGTTGTTTATTCGATCACTTCACTACATAATGCGCGGGCTTATGCCTCACTCCTAATTCACTGGCGCGAGTCTGTCCACTTGTTGACAAAATGGCTAATAAACTTGTTAACCCATCAAAGTCCTGGGGAATTTTGCTGCAAAAATGATTTTGCCATCATTAAGTTGAAAACTTTGAATTTCACTGCTGCATGTCTTGCATACACAGGATATCTGAGAAAGACTACATTGAACTGCACGGTTAAATGTTATGGGAAATTTTTTAAAAGAAAAAAACAATGATTGGTTAGAATAGTAGCCCTACTGCCAATTTAAGAATTCTAAAATCAGCGATGAAGATGTTTGAATATTCTTCAACAAAAGATGTTCTTCATTATGTACATGAAGGGTTTGATCACAAGACGAGTGAACTCCCATTTTGTCAATTTGAAATATTTGCGATTAGACTTGCCATTTTTTTTTTATTATAAAGACCGTTCATATCAGGATTATTCTGTATAACAAGTGAGATATTATTAGAAGGATCATAGCTTGCTCTATATCTGTATGAACTTACTTTAAAAATGTTTAAAAATGGCGGTTAACATGTTTTGCGATGAAATGAAACAAGGTTCGTTATTCCAAGGTTCGTTTATCCGAAAATGGGAAAAAAAAGTATATAGAACCCTATGATCTTTAGATTTATCAACTTAACAAGAAATGGTTACAGTTCATAAGTCCGAAGGTTCGTAATTCACAAAATAATCATTAATGAAATATAGGGTTCGTTATTCACAGGTTCGTTGATAAGACAATGAAAAAAGGGGAGCGGGTTCGTTGCTGTATTCCGAAAGTTCGTTGATCAAAAAACGAAATAAAGTTCGCAATTTCGAATGTTTATCAATGCTCACTTTTTTTCGTATCAACGAACCTTAGGAATCGCAAGCCTAATTTCGTTTTCGGACTACAGCTAACCTTCGGAATAACGCCACAAATATTTCATATTTGGATGAACAACCATCGTAGTAAACGGAATTTGTGTGTTTTTCATGGAATAACGAAGCTTCAGAATAACAAACCTTGTTTCCTTTTCGGATTTATGAACTTTCGTTAAAAACGAACATCACCGAAGAAACGATAAAGAGACTTCGGGATGCATATGAGTACGATGAATGAGAGCGCTTTCCGCCGCGCTGCGGTCTGACTGTACGCTTTTGGTACCCTTTTGGAGCACATAGCAAAGTAGTCCACTTAACAAGATAAGAATTATTGGCTCGGTACAGTACGGATATGGTACACTAAGATAGGAGCGTTCGAGTGCTCCTCTGGCGCGGGTATGGTATATACACGGTACATTTCGCTTTATAGGAGAGCGCTCGAACGCACCGCTTGATGAATAAGCATAATTCATGTATGTAATAAAAAAAAAGTGAATGCCAGTCCAAAGTCTTGACCACTGTTTGCTTTTAAAGTGGACATAGTCTGGTATGGGCGTATATTTGCTAACCTCTTTCTGATTCCCTGATTAACAAAATCTAATATTGATTATGTGAAACAATTACAGCGAACGTCGAAAAGTAGCCAATCTGCATATTCCCTATGCATTATTCCATAGACTAGATCCCCACCGTCTGTGATAAGGTGTCTGTGGCGAAGTAAAGTGTGATATCTGTATGTATGTGCTCATGTGTGAGTGTGTGTGGGGGTGTGCGTGTATGTGTGTGTGCATGTTAAAGGGAAACAGACATTGGATTCAAAAGGGTGTAGTTGTCTGAACCCACAACTACGCATCTGTCATGTTCCGAACGTCCGAATAAAACTGATTCGTATTATGTCGAAAGTGGTCGAAATAAGGCTCTAATGGCAACCTGAGTTCGTTTGTTGAATAAACCATTTTTCCTGGCCAGTTCCTTCTATCATACATACACATCGTTCAAAGACAGAGCTGCTAGCTAGCCGCGGAAAATTATTCAATAATTATGTGCAACAAGTACGGTGGTAAGTCAATGAATTGATGCATAAGACTAAGTCTCGATCTACATAAGATCGATACGACCGATCCAGTCCAAAATCATGTAGGCCTAGTAGAACGATTATATAAAGGGCTGGTATAGTTTTGGTTGAGATGGAGGATCTAGATTCTAACTTTTTTGGAGATAATTAGGAACCACTTATGAAATATTACAGAGGATACGATTCTAAGATGAATTCAAAGTTCATTTGATGAAAATCGGTTTTGAAATGGATGAAATAATATGCAAAGTACGGAAAACAAAGTGGTCCTAATAAAAGGTGGATCCCACCTTTAATATGACCTCTGTTTTTGGACATATCAGCCATTTCAAAACCAATTTTCATCTAATAAGTTTTGAATTCCTCTCATAATTGTATGCTCTTTCATGTTTCATAAGAGGTTTCTCATTATCTTATCAATAAAAAATAAAAAGAATAGAAACCTGCAGGAAGCCCCATCTGAACCAAAACTATACTATCCCTCTATATACCTGTATACCTGTACATAATTATAGAGCGCATGCACTCCACGTCCCCGCAATCTGCTTTGCCACAGTCGATCTTCGCAATGAAGATGGCGTTCGTCATGAAGCAAGTGGCACCCATATTACAAAGAGTTTGTCCAACCATGGAGCTACTAACAGAGAGTAGCTCCATGGTCCAACTCTGCTCAATACAAGTGGGTACGGTGGCATGATATAAGCATGCAATAAAGGAATGTACGCCATGTTGAGACCAGCTGAAATTGAGTTGACCTTCTTCTTCTTCTTCTTCCTTGTGATCTTTCTGATTCTGTCAACTCGTGTCCTATATGCGGTGAAGGCTGCGTTGACCAAACTCTGAGTATTGATGGCTTTGCATCGCGCTGGAGTCCCCATCACACCAGTGCCATATACATTTACTGGGTGTTACAAAAACATTTACCACTTTTGATCCTTAATAGTTCGAAAACTATAGATCAGATAACACTGTCACTGATATGAGTAATAGCTGAATAGTGCGCAATTTAGTTGGAGGTGATTTGAATATGAGAGCATGAATCAGTTTGGTTAAATCCATGATCAATTTTAAAGTTAACTTCCAGACTTTGGTCAAATTTGAACCCTCTGTACAAAATTGGACTTTACACAAGAACCAATGATGTGTATGTGAGTGTGTGCTTACAATGAAATGACTTTGAACAATAGACATATATACCACGAATACCACCTTTCCAGAGCTCTGCTGACATAGGCTTCTGGACTCTTGCTCCAAGGCACACGAATGCTTACTTATTAATAATTCATGATGGATTGCCCTGGGCACTGCTAGTCTGAATTCATGTTAAAGGGTAAAATGCATGCACATGAAAAAAGTAAGCACATGTTTTCATGTACTGGCATACACTACATTTCAGGATGAATAAAGACTAGCTGTGATAGTGGAATTTCTCATGAATGTGTAATACTTAGTAGAGCATCCAAACTCTGGCCATTGTTCAGGACCATTGTCTGGGTCTTAATCATACACTCCCATACACACCAATTGACCCCTGTGCAAAATTAAAGTTTTGTACAGAGGTTTGAAAATAGCGAGCAAAATCTGAAACCCAAATCTTGAATTTAACGAAAATGATTTATGCTTTCATTTTTAGATTGCCTCCAACAAAATTGTACACTATTCAGCTATTGCTCATATCAATGTCAGTGTTATTTGATGTATAGTTTTTGAACTATTAAGGATCGAAAGTGGGACTTTTTTGTAACACACAAGCGGAGTAGTATTCGGCCGCACTGCATCACCCTTCCAACAGCGCCCTCTATAATCCCGCGGTGAACCTGTAAACATTCTTGTGTGCTTTGTGTGCAGACTTTGAAATGTTGAGAAATTTGTCAATTACTAGTGAAGTTTTAATATGCACCTTCCGTTAGACTTAGCATTACTTGTGTATTTGCCAGTAATGCCTTTCGTTGGTAGGGGAAAGTGCATTCCGATGTCTTTTGTTAATAGTTTGTACTTTGTACGTGTCATACCACTGCAAGATGATTAAAAGATAATGTACTGACGGAATCTTGGTTTGGAAGTTTGTTTGTTTGTTTGTTTGTTTTTTTGAGGGTGTATCCGATTATTCTGAAGGAAAATAGTCGAAAATTCTTATGAAATAAAACTGGCACACATATTATACAGATACACATATAGATTTTCACCTTCTCTCTCTCCTGCTCCCTTCCACCTCTCCACTTTTTTCTCTTTCTCTCTTCTCTCATTCCAAAGTGCAAAAGCACAATCTTCCGAAGGTGTTACGTCCCATTATCCTTTGTTTTTGTTGTTGTTGTTTTATTCAAAGTTAATGGAAATTCTCCTCCACTAGTCCTTTGGGAAATTATGACACCAATTTTTACATTTGAAACGTCAGAGGCAACTGTGTATCATTTATTGCAACACTGCTCATCAATATATACTCATAAATATTTCCTATTAGGGAATATGTGCTTCGCCAGAGTACTCCATCGTCCACACGACCTGCCAGCTTTTCCAAGAAAAGATAGCGATGTACACAATGTTATTCCAAGTAAACCAAGATATCAATGATAAACGAGATGTTAAAAAACAACAAAAACATATCCAACAATGTCCAATGGTTGAAAGATAACATGTTTCCAGTGTGGTTAAACATTTCGAAATATTACACGTCTGTTACAAGGATATCAAAGCGGGAATAAACTATACCTCGTTATGGAAATCATGATAGCCTAATGATGCATGCTCACACACTACGTGCTCGCACACTCACCATAATACCATGTATTAATCTCCTTGCTGCCTTTATGACGATGACAACCGTGTATTTGTTTGTTCAAGAAACAAAACAAAACAAATCAAAACACTGACATACAGCTTTTAAAGCTTTAAAGAGTCCCATGATAAAGATGCCCATGTATTAATTCAGTATCGCACTGGGATAAGTTGGATCTTTTCCACAATACTATGCAATATAAGGTCATACAACAAGATACATGAACTTGAAAGAGAAAAACTGCCTATTTGGATTTACCGGAAATTACAAAGTACTATTCTGATATTTTTCCCCCCAACAGTGCAAAAGTGTACTCCTCGCTCGAAAGCTGTTCCAACGTATCAAATGTACTCAAATCTGTTTTCGTAGTTATATAGGCATAAGATGATTCTCAGCGATTTTCTGTACCTTTTATACATATATATTTTTTAAACTCAACACAGAATGAGCAAAGTTCTACTTTAGTTTGTGTTTCCTAAACAAAAATAATGATAGTAATCGCTATCATGATTATACCGGACATTTAACGAATAACATTTGAATGTTAGGAATTGCAACTGTCAACACGCTACTAGTAGGCCTACTCAAAAAGTGGTATTCCATTTCTTTAAAGTGTCAATGCACTGATCAATAGATATAAATTTGGATGTTGATTTAAACTGTGACATATATATATCATATCAACAAGGATTATTCACTAATTTTTAAGTTAGTACTACACTTGATTAAATATGATATAAAGCATGTAAAGCGCAGCTTTACATTTACAAGTTTATCTTCGAGAGAGGAGCTTCGGACCAGCGACAATGTAACTGTGAAGGCGTCTTCATTTATAAATAATTATGTACATCAAATATTTTTTTTTTCTCCTTTTTAACGCAGGTAATTGACCCAGCGTTATTGTAGAAAAAGAGTACACAATGACGCAAGAATTACACTTAAAGAGTACACTCGCTTGGTAAAAGTCCTGCTTTTACTCTTGCTGCCATCTGCATGGCCTATTTTACATGCCGGTTTTCTTCAGTTATTGTTCTAGCCATGTTCATTGCGTTTTACAGGATCAGGCCATTCCCAATATTCGTACATTTACTCACGTTCTTGCATGCAATTACGCACTTCAGATTCAACGTGTTTCGCGTTCTGTACGAGAAACGCTTTTAATATTGAGTAGACAAACAACCAGTCACTACCACTCAATAAATCACGTGATATTCCGCCTTCGCTCGACTCGTGCGCAAGGTGAATCAATGCTCGCCCAGTTCAACAAGACTTTAAATCACAACTATTACCCTTCATTACTGATGAGTAGTTCAACACAACTTTGAAGCTCCATAAATAACACCAAATGATGTGAATTTTTATTGGTTTCAATATCTAAATCCCAGTAAACATTAAGAGTAGATGTTAGATATCTCAGAGGCACATTGCCATTAATGGCATGATCGAAACTCACTCCGAATGTTGTCTATAGTACCGTGCGGGTAGTCACTCTGTATAAGTACAGTGCATGCCATTTCTTTTGTTATGGGGGCAATAATACTTTTGTTTTTCTTCACACCACAGTCGAAGTATGATGGAAAGACAAAGAGCCCTCTTCTTTGTTTCTTGAATAGTACACGAAAGGCACATTCCCTACGAACGACTATAGTACTCCTTTTTTTCTTCTTCTTCAAAGCTCTGAGATGAACAAGAATTCGGTAGACCATTGTAAATCGGTCGATTTCCGAATGCCTTTCCACAACATGGCTCTGGAGAGTTGTAAAATCGGTAAAGGATAAATATAACGTTCGACAAGCCTTCTGGTCGGTAGGTGAGTGGCAAATTCTACACAGAATTGTTATACGAGTGCACTGCGTTGGTAGTAATTAACACTCAATTAGACTCTTTCCAACTCGCTTAACCCTTTTTGTGTCAGGGACTTTGGATAGTTTGTACAATGCTATGTGGTTTTCTGTGCCACGTTGGCACTCAGAGCAAGCAAAGGGTTCAACGACCCACGGCGCAGAATCAAACTCGTAGTCTTGGCGCCACAAAACAAGCAACTGTCACCACATATCTCATCACTATCACGTCGCTTCCCCTCACAAGATGGTGGCGATACGTCATGCCTGGAAACGACTTCCAAGGAGAACAGAACCTCCCGAGGAAAACAAAAGCAGCCAGCACTTACAGCGGCTTCGATTAAACGAAAAATTGTTTAATCAGCCACCTGCCGCATCAAAAGGGAATCAATAGGTGCGAGGACCAGTCAGAGGCCCTTCACAGCGTCTTCTTTCTCTCATCTTTCTTCCTGTCCTCCTTGCTCCTCTGGGCGGCCTGGTCCTCTCGGAGCGCCTGGATCCACTTCCCCCTCGAGTCGCGAAGATGGGCTAGCCAGGTTTGCTGCAGAGCAAAATGGAAGTAAGTGGATGTCGTGATCAAATTGTGCTTCGAAAAAAAATAACTCTTAATCTCGTGTCACGCGGAATCTATCGAGACTTAATGAAAACCAGAAGACTCAGGGGAAAAGGAATGCACTAAATCAATTTTTCACCTATTCCTTAATCTGTATTTCATCTCACAGTATTGATGCATATGTATTTACTATTTTCTATCTAGATATCATTTTTATTTACACAACATCCTATTTCTGTTTTGACTGACAACAGAAATGTTTTGACTGACAACAGAAATGTTTATGTCAGCAGTAATATTCCTTTGGAAAATTAATACAGGCCCCTACATGAATATAGGACAACTCAAGACTCGAAGATGGATTATGGTGAAATGCACAGTTTCTTGCCGTTGCGTCGCATGTACATGTGGATGGGACTCTAACATCTCACAAAGGTTCGAGATAGTATACTTGTATAGTTAAGTATTTATTGCACGAGGTGCGTGTAATACCACAAAGATACTGATATGCCATTCTCCCAACGCACGAGTACGTCGTTTTACTGGGGCACTCACCTTTACTGCTTCGGTGGTGCTGGTAAACGTGTAGACACCAGTTACTTGGCCGTACCTGCTGATCTGTAGGAGCACTAGGCAGTTCTTCAAGCCATTAGCTGCGGGGCAAAGATCACAGAGGACATTGACTGATTTAAACTTCATCTTAATCCATTGTTTTCATTCTATATAACTTATAAGGTATGTCATTAATTTGTTTTGTGAAATATTTCCATCAATACTGGTGCTCGTGCACCTTTCTCTACAGACCCCTCTCTTAATTTGCATGAGACTGGAAATTTTAATCTCTTTCCCATCATGTGTTGGAAAACATGTAAGGTCAAGATATATCACATGCAATTTGGATGTCATACTATGGAATCAAGCATGTGGAAAGTTACATTTGATAAACGGCGTGTGCAATAAACGACAACTTTCTCGTGCAAGTTGGCACCAAAAAATCTACCATTTTGCCACAGAAAACTGCTGGTATAAGGTGTATGCATTTCATTTCACGTCTCATTCGATATGTCGTTTATGAGGTAAAATCTCACCCGAGGCTTGCTTGCCATCGATGTCGATTTGCTCCAGGCGGTCGAGGGGCACGGGAGGCTTGTAAACGACGAACGCCGCGCCGTCCTTCAGGCGAGGCACGGAAGGCTGGTGGCCGCTGTGCGTCACGGGGCTGTCGGGGAGGGAACGCTTCTTGGCGTTAGAGCGCCGCCTACGGGTTATCAGCAGCATGTCGTCGAAGAGGAACACGTACACGTCGACCAGCTTGCCGTTCTCTGCCAAACAAAACCGCAGAAAACAAGATGTCATCGTTAATCAACACCTCGGAGCTTAGGCCTACATCAGGTCTCAGTACAGGCAATGGCTTTACCAATCGCTTTTAAATCGTACCTATTACAGTACATGAGCTGGGGTGAACATTTTTCTATTACGCACATAGTGGTTAGGAACTTGTGATGAACAATGTGAACACGGATATCCCTGATAGAAAAATTATAGAGCATTTATCATAACATAGATTGACCATGCTTGTTCAACAAGACAGCAGATTCGAAGAAACTATACCATTCCACTGCATCGAACAGAAACTTTAATTTTGTTTGAACATCACCACAAGATGGCGTCGTTCATGAACTCACCGAAAATCTGGAGCGGCCCTTCGTGGACAAGCGTCCTTTTTGTGCTCACAAGCAAGTTGTCCTTGGACTTTTTCGTGACGGTCGATTTCAGGAACTGTAAAGAGGAAACGTATCAAATATAATTGATAAAGACATATGCGGTACATGGACATTGTCATCATTACTTGTTACTTGTTACTTGTTACTTGTTGCAGTAATCCCATTCGCAGCTCCAAGGAAGCTACACCGGGATGCAAATCGTGCCATGTGCCAATGGAGGTGCCAAAGGGTCGCACGTAATCACGGTGTAGATCATATCAATTATCATTTTGTTTTAATCACAGGTAACTGTTGGATGTATAAGATACTGTTCAAAACTAATAAATTGGGAAGTATGCATACTTTGTACTGTTTATTTCTATTCCCTACCTATCTTCCACGGGACAAAAATACGGTTTTCAGAACACATAATCATATGTATATGATCCTAAGAAATCAATAATATAGAAATATATATGCTCAATACGACTGTTGCTAACGACTTCACACAGTTTCAACAAAAATACTGTTAGCCCTACAAAATCACATCAACATGAAAAATAAAGGAAACAAACAAACAAAAACTTACGTCTGGGACCACCATCTTGGAGTCCAGGTCCTCCATTGGCGGCCAGCTGACCATTTGTTGTAGCTCCCTCAGCCGTTCAAAGTTAGACAGCCACTTCACTTTGCCTTCCAGATCACCTGGCGAGATTAAAAAAAAAAATAAATAAAAAAAAAAAATCACGCGTGACCGCAAAGGGGGGGGGGGGGGGTGATCATTACTATAGATTACATGAATTTCACTAATGATCAGTTCTAATGCTTTCTAGAGAGGAAGTTACAACACAAATTAAGCTTCCTTAATCTGTCCATCAAAGTCAGAATGTTTTTGACAAAGAGTGACATCAATTACCCAGAATAGTTTGAAGCCATACGACAAAGGGCATCCAACAACAGACTATACTTAATTAAGGAAGCTGCAATGGCCTGTTTTCCTTTTTCACAACATCCAAGCGAGGATAATGAGTAGCTTGAGAAATTGAGAAGAAAGAGAGACTTTGTTTATGAGGTGCAGAAATTTAATATCTACGAAAATAAGACACATGATGCACTGAATCAAAATAATGAAAAGTGACAATAAGATGTGAACATGAGATATGAATTAATGTACAAGTTCTTTCATTTTTTTGCTTTGCTGTTGTTTTTCATGTTTGTTTTGCTTTGTTTGTTCGTTTTGTTTGTTTTACTTTTTTTTTTGTGGGGATGCCTTTTCCTTTAGATTCACTGCTACTACTTCACATGATATCATACGTTCACTTGACTATCATTCATCAATCCTATAAAAATTCCTACCTATTGCGCCCTCAACGGCCTGCAGCGTGGCGTTCAGGGAATTCCGCTCGTTCATGTCCCGCGTGCAGTCCCGAATGTCCCGCAGGAGCAGGGTGTACTTGGTGATGCGTTGGATCGGCGTGATGAGAAAGTCGGTGAGTTGTAGCCGCTTGCAGCGAGAACTCTGCTCGCATAGCTATCGGATGCAACCGGGGGAAAAAAAAAAAGAATCCCCACAAGAACTGAATAAATATGAGTTTCTGATAAAAGGGTTTCAAGAAAGTCAGTATTTTCTACTATTAGTTGGCTTCTCTTTATCTCTACACGTCACTACCTGAACTCATTAGTTGCTGTTTTCCTTTTTTTTTCAAGAAAAGAGAACAAGCATAATACCGATTCGATGAAATGGAGACAATTAAATGAGTTGTGCATTTTTTCTCTCCCTGTTTTACTCCATTAAACCAAGGAAGTAGCTCGCCTAGTACTTCCTTGAATAAACTGAACACTGGTAAATTAATTTTACGTTATCTTAATGTAGAAAGCAGCGTTTATTGTCGTTTTTTAAGCAAAATGAAGCAACAGCACTCAATACATGGAGCAATAATAACGTCACAACGAAAATGCATTAGAGTTTCGCACGGTGTCTCAAGACCTAATTTTACCACAAAGTACCATTTTCAAATCAAGGAAATTGTCAATTAGTTGCAATGAAAAATACAATTCCTTTGTCTATACCTCCATGTTAATGGACGTAATAATTTTTTTTTTTTTTTTAAACTACTGAATACCATCATTTTCTTTCTTTTTTCCCCTCTCACCTTGCAGAATTCTGCGAAGTCTTCCTGTTTCTTCAGAGTCTCGAGGTATTGCAGCGCCCCGGAGTAATTCATGCAGTAACGGGAGTAGGCGGGGCAGATCTGACTGGCAAACTGGAGATTCACGTTCGGCGGCATGAGACCAACAAACAAGCAAAAACAAACAAACAAGATAAAAAACGAGAGTTAAAAACTCTGACCTAGAAATGGTACGCCTCCTCTATGGCTTCTCCTGCAATTAATTCGCTGTAATTGCTAACTTTCAGGATCTCTATCCTTGGCTGATTACAGGATGATTACACCTACACGCCATCGTGAACAACCAGGGCAAAGTACAAAGCGCGATATTGGATAGACATTTGTCACTTTTGCAAATCACTTCACAGCTTCCTCCGTGTCATGTTGAATTTTAAATGTCAGATTCCACATTTAATGCATCTCTCTCATTATATCATATTTTCTGTTCCATCCCGTCCGTTCTCCTGTCACTAAATGTTATGCTCTAAAGGACAACCGGAGTCTCCTCTAAGTCCCCCCCCCCCCCCCCCCGGAAAAGGAAGACCAACAACGAAAACGAAACATACGAAAAACCCATAACAGATTCTCCATGATCACAGACAAGTAATCTTCATAGTTACAGGCATTTAGTAAACGCGTCCCGATTGCAAGCATATTATGAAAGCATGATGATGCGCAAAACCCAGTGATCAACTGCAACAAAACAGGTTCACCAAAACGACGGTGATGTTCAATAACTGTGATAGTGAAGCATTTTACTGATAAGGATGCAAAAATTCATCAAAAATAATATCAGATAGATAAAGAAAACTCACGTTCGCAAATGCCACCACAATCGCTTCGGTGTGACCGAACTCTGTGCGCGTCACTCTGCTCGAAAAGTTCTTGATCAGGTCGCGGCAGAAATGAGCGCTCACCTGCAAAGAGTAAAAGACACGATGCAACTTATATGACTTCAATTGCTTTCCGGTTCCGGTTTGAACATGAGATACACGCATTCAGAAAATGAGACCCTACCTACAGTATAGGCTATAGAGTCTGGATCTCACAACCATAGAGCTGTATAACGAAAAACTAGCCGTTGCGAGGTACAAAGTGTCATGTGTTTTTATCAAATTCTTGATACATAATGCATTATACAGTCAACCTCACCAAGTCGAATTGAGAGGGACCTGGAAAAAACAATACAATCCTTCGACTTACGTGAATTTCGACTTACACAATAACATTTCTAAAATATAATTATGTTCGCATTTCTTTTCTTTTTTTTTTTTTTTGGTTGACTTTTCCAATTTTCGACTTGTGCGGGATCAACTTAGGCGAGGGCGACGGTATGTTTATAGAGACTGCAATCATAGTGTTACCATTTTGTTTGTCTATAAAGTGAAGCGAGTGGATTTAATCATTGATGACATGGTTTCAGTAAGATGATCGTATTGACTAGATTTACTTACTGTGCATAATTCATCCACATTGGCAAAGAGCTTCACCACTTCGATATGCATGAGGTGGCCCTCGCATTGTAGCCAACGAAGACGCTCCTGGAATATCTGCACACAGAGAGATAGAGAGGGGGGGGGGGGGGATCATATCAAAGTTATGATAATAATAATAATAATAATGTACATTTATATAGCGCTTATTACAGTAGTTTCTAAGCGCTTAACATTTAAATCTTAAATTAATACATGTATATAAAGATTATGAAAAACATAATAAATTATATAACATTGCGTTGCTTAATATTACATTAAATTACGTTATATTACATTACATTGTATGACATTATAATAAGTAATTGAACGAAATAGATTGGATGACATGGAATCAGTGAATCAAACTACAGTCCATTGAATAGATATGTTTTGAGTCTGATTTTGAAGGTGTCAACAGAAGGAGAGTCACGGATTATCACTGGGAGATCGTTCCAAAGCTTGGGGGCACACACAGAGAAAGCACGGTCACCGTAGCGAGTCTTAGTACGTGGACCCGGTGCTAGCTGTAAGTGAATTGATGATGATGAACGGAGCCGGATGGAAGTGGTTTGCGTCTTGGGCTTGATGAGTTCTTTGATGAATCATCATCATCATTATTATTAATGGTCAGTAGAATCAAGAAAATCGTGTGTAAAGTAGCATCAAACTGATTACAGCTTATCATTCATCTCTGTTACAAAGCGTGAATTTTGTTGTTGTTGTTATCATTATCAAACATGTCAAAGATGGAATCTGACTGACAGTATGTACAAGACATTCCAAAATCAAACATCGTAAACGAAGAAGAAAAACAAATTTTCAAGTAATAACCTACTTCTTTTAGAACCAGGATGTGGTCCACCATGAAGACGCATTCGCTCCTGAAGAGTTCCCACACTTTGTCCCGCCGCTTGGTCTCTTCCTTCGCCAGGGACAGGCCGTTGGGCTGGGCGGACTGCTCCGTCTTCGACTCGACGAAGTCCTTCCAGTGTTTGTCCTGTCGGAGAAAGCAAAGCAAAGGGGGAAAAAAGATGGTTGGATATTTTGAAATCTCTTCCAGAACAGCGATGACATCGCCACAATGCTGGTTACAACCTGGTGAGCAAGACTTTGCTGGTGCATCTATAGCGTTTGTCTTTTGATGATAGGCTACCAACATTTATCGTAGTGAGTGAAAGTGATACATAGTCTTTTTTGCTTTGATGTAAAGCGCCTTGAGCATTTAAACAGAGTGGAGAATGGAGAAATTGAATGATTGGCAAACTGGAGATTCACGTTCGGCGGCATGAGACCAACAAACAAGCAAAAACAAACAAACAAACAAGATAAAAAACGAGAGTTAAAAACTCTGACCTAGAAATGGTACGCCTCCTCTATGGCTTCTCCTGCAATTAATTCGCTGTAATTGCTGACTTTCAGGATCTCTATCTTTGGCTGATTACAGGATGATTACACCTACACGCCATCGTGAACGACCAGGGCAAAGTACAAAGCGCAATATTGCATAGACATTTGTCACTTTTGCAAATCACTTCACAGCTTCCTCCGTGTCATGTTGAATTTTAAATGTCAGATTCCACATTTAATGCATCTCTGTCATTATCTCATATTTTCTGTTCCATCCTGTCACTAAATGTTATGCTCTAAAGGACAACCGGAGTCTCCTCTAAGTGCCCCCTCAGTGTATGTACATTGTCTTCCAAATCATATTCGGGGTTTTTTCACTGCCAAAATGTAGCATTTAATTCTTTACATTTTTTTCCAAGCCTCTGTATACAAAGAGTCACATTACCATAAATAAACGATCTAAATATGTTACGTGAGTCCTTTGGTATGATCTCTCATCATGAGGGAGTGTGAAAGTGTGTGTGTGTGTTTGAGAGAGAGAGAGAGGGGGAGGAGGAGGGAGGTATAAGTAGAGAGAGAGCGGTATGGTAGCAATGTTTACTTTGGACGACTAGACTCCTGTTGTTAAAGAGTCACTTACGTAATTAGTGCGTGTTGTGTGTGTGGTTTTTTTTTTTTTTTTTTTTGCAAACTAACCTTGAACTCTGCAAACTCCAATTCATCTTGGTCGTGGATCTTGAAGTTGGAGAAGAGAGCCGTGATGTCCTCCATACCACTCTTCTCCTGCTTTCCCTGGGAGACAAAGACAGAGAGAGAGGGTTGATATCATTATAAAGAAGGATAAGACACGCCTTGAGATGCTTCGCAGATAGTAAAAGTGATAGGATATTGTTAGTCTTTCATTCACTTAAATCTCATCAGCGTAAGCACTTTTCTCCATAAGGGTCTGAAAATTATCATTTGGACTATTACCGCAGCTATTGCCAGGCATATCCTCTTATATTCCTCTAAGGGTGAACAGTAATACCAGGACATCGCAATAGTAGCAAATCCTGGTCAAGGACGAACGGACCGGGGGTAGGATTCGAACCGAGTGTCCACTGAGCCCTATCCATTCTACTACAGCCCCAATTGATGCGAATTACATGCTACTACCACTTATTCACATTTCCATTCCGACTGCTGTACAAGATTCTTTATTCCCACTCGCTCCTTCAATGTAAAAGGTATGGCAAATCCTTGAAACGTATATACGGTCTTCTCTCATTTATCCTTATTCCATATCAGACGTTGTTTGAATCAACGCAAATATCTTCCTTTTTTTGGGGGGGGGGGGGAGGGGAATAGAATTCTAAGGACATAATTTCGACTTACGAATTTCTTCTTGAACATGGCTGCAATCGTCTTCTTGTTGTCTGAAAACAAACAAAGAGATATAAAATGTAAATACAAATTTAACAACACGTTCAGAGGACAGCGTGTACAACACTTAAAATTTCGACTTTCCAGCGAAGACAGACAAGAGGCGATAACGGCAAGGAACCGTCATTTCTTTGACCATTGATTCTATTTCCAACCTGCAAAGCATGTGTGTAAGGTATAATCCTTAGCTTGCAGATGATCGCAAGCATTCAATACTACCAATCTAGAAGATCAATGTAATCAACATTCCTCAACCAGTTACAGAAGACCGCTGAAAAGATTCATCTGATTGCAATGTCAACTGGATAAAAGTTCATTTTGTCACAATCAGTTGCAAATTACCTATTGTTGATGAGACTTTCGCCTACTGGATGTGTAGGCTTCTTCAGATCGAACGCTGCGAGAGAGTTGTCTTCCCACTAGCCGACGTAGCTGTCGCACGCCGATCTTAGAGAATAATTTGCAACTGATTGTGACAAAATGAACTTTTATCCAGTTACAGAAGTACTTCCTAGGGGAAAAAATTCGGGGTGCTCAAACATTTGCACTCAATCATCATGAAGGTCTCCATGAAGTCCCCGATACACTCGATCATCATAAAAGTCTCCATAACCCCATGTAAGAAGGAAGTCCCAAAGGCACAAACCCTTCATCAAATGACTCATCAGGCAAACACAGGCACGTGCTGGAGGATTCGTGGAAAGGAATTCGATGAAGACCTTTGCGACCATCGCAATCATCATAACCATTGTGATGAGTGGAAATTACCCCTCCACTCACACACACACACACACACGCCCACACACACACACTCATTAGCATTCTAAACCTTAACAATGAACTACTATAGGCCTTACCTTGTCCTTCGTCGCTAACGAGGCCAGGACTTTCGAAGCCTTGTGCACTCTGTTCGATAAAATCTGCAGAAGACAACGTGTATTTCTTTTTATCATTTCCGTTAATCACGTGAGACAAAATAACATGGCGACATAGTAATCACATAGATATTACTGTTCAGTTTAAACAGGATAAAGTAAATTCACTCGTTTATCGGGAAATGGGCTTATATCGATATACATCGTTACATCCCCAGCGATAATTTGCAGCTAATAAATTTGCAGTAGGAGTAGTAGTAGCAGCAGCAGTGCTTGCAGTAATACGGTTTCCGTATTTCACCAAGGGATGCCCTTGCCTACATTCACGATTTCCCCTAGCAACCGCATCCCAAACCAAAGCCCCACCAAAGGACTGGCATCGACACATCAGATACAGATATGAACATATTGGCTTTAACCCCCTTTGGCTCCTTAGGGGTGCGGTAACGGCACCATTGGCTAGACACATGCTACATCTGATTCCCTTAAGGGATCGTATAGTTTTCGTTAAAGCTTATTTCCACGTTTCTAACATTTTTGGTGAGATAATGAGAAACCTCCGATGAAATATGAAAAAAACATGCAATTCCAAGAGGACTTCATTATTTGATGAAAATTGTTTTTAAATGGCTGAGATATCCAAAACAGAGCGATCCTAATAAAAGGTGGGACCCACCTTTTATTACGCTCGCTTTGTTTTACTTTGTTTTTAGATGTCTCGGCCATTCCAAAATCGGTTTTCATCGAAATGATAAACTTTGAATTCCTCTCAGAATGGTATGCTCTGTACTATTTCATAAGTGGCTTCTTGGTATCTTGCAAAAAGTTAAAAGCACAATTCTCATCTCCACCAACACTATACTATCCCTTTAAGCATTAGGTTGACACGATATCATTGATAAGCATTACTGTGTATATAGGACACTCACCTTGCAAATGAACAGCCGCCACAGCTGAAAGAGCAAGAGAAACAAACGGAAGTGTGTTATTTTCGGAGCCTACGATGGCTAAAGATAATTATTGCTATCTAGTGAGTGCATCTGTCTCCCCAGAACATCGAAAAACATAGAAGAGAAGAAAGCGGACTACGTCTGGAGCACCTCGTGTGCAGCTGGATCTCATGAGTTATATGACAAAAGCATTAATAAAAATCTTGCGCAAACTGCAGACATCTATTACAAGCGTCACCTCTTCCTCCTCCTCCCCCTCCTTCTTCTTCTTTTTACCATTCCTTTCTTCTTCTTCTTCTTCTTCTTCTTCTTCTTCAGCTATTGCTTTTCTCCCTCTCTTACACTTTTTACCTCTTATCTTGCTCTTAGTGATTCTGTTGCGGGTTTACAGGCCAAAAGGAACTCATTAGATATCATACCACCCCCCCCCCCCCCATCAATTCTTGTTACACACATACACGCAAAACAGTAGATCATGATATAGATCAACGTACATGCTAGCGTGGTGCTGGCTTCGCTCATGATGCTAGCCCGGTGTTCATGCGAGGCACCGGGCAGGCCCGGAGGCAAGAGAAGGTCCATCTGAGGTGGATTCAGTCCCAGTGTGGATGACGTTCCGGAAGCACGTGGTGGTGAATCGGTCTGATCACTTCAGTGAAAAGTAAGCAAAATTATTTTTTTTTTAAAGAGAGAAGATAATGAGGTTAATAATCTTATTGGTGAGAGGGACTCTGCGCCAGAAGGCAAAGGTTTGCATGAATTGCGAGGAAAAGGAGCAGAAAAGGGAAGAAAATGACCATGTGGGTAAGAATCATTTCACATGAATCCAAAAGTTTGATTTATTTTTCTTATTTGTGATCGATACATTCTAAAGTTTATGTTATCCTAAAAGTAAGCTATATTCTCAAACGGCGACGATGTTTATCGTTGTGGCAGTCAACCCTAACAATGCCTAAGTCCGTGTCAGTGTGCATTTAGGCACGGCGCCGATAAGCCACTCCTATCATGCCTATCCACTTTATAAAATTTAGGTCTAAAAGCAATTGTTATGATAGAGTTAAAGATCCTATAGTATGGTGAAACATGGGCGATCGGATTGAATCGACCTTCATTCGCTGCTCACGGCGGTACATTCGAAAACCACGAATAGTCCCCGTCAGCCACGTGTCAGCGAAAATTATAGGAGCGAACGCTAATCGGTAAACGTTCGGCTCCATTCGAGACTCTTCGGCTCTGTGTGTGTACTTATATAGAGATCAGTAATAAAGCTGTACACAATTTGTTGCGGGGATTCTCGAATATATCCGAACCGGGCAAGCCTTCACACTCCATAATATCACCATGCTAGCGGGTTTTCAAGGGATCCTTGATCGGATATGATAGAGGCTTACTTGCACGATGTATCTTCGTCCGCCACCACCTCGTTGGCGGCAGCTGCGACCTGCGAGATGACGGCGCCTCGCCGCTGCCTGATGCGGGAGCTGAGCGGTCGCATGGGAGTGTCCTCCTCCACGTCACTATTCGTCGAAGTGACCTGGTGGATGAGAATTGAGAAATATTGATAAATTGGTAGATGGATAGATAGATAGATAGATAGATAGATAGATAGATAGACAGATATATATATAGATAGCTAGATGAGGGAAAGAAGGGAGAGAAGCGGGCAGAAGGAGGAAGGAGAGAGAGAGAGAGAGAGAGAGAGGGAGAGAGAGAGAAAAGGCTGAAGAGAGAGATGGTATAAATAGCAAAATAACAACACACGTGGCGGGCATGTTGTAAACATTCTTTTAAATCAGAAGCCTGTGCGGAAGATCGATTGGTGTTCATTTCCTCTCGGAATGCATAATGACGACATAGTTTCCTTCAGAACTGAGTAATGGTCAATACGCAGAATTCACTTTGAATGCATTAAGTTGCTAATGAGTGATCAAAAACCAACTGCTCATGATGTGGGCTGGTGCATGTTTGTGTTTTAACATGAGGCATAAGGTCCGCTGCATATGTAACTTAATGAAAACATTTGCAGATGAATTGTTCTCTACATCGTCCTATGACTTAAAGTGTATTTCCTTATTGTCTAAGGGTGAACTGGGTGCTAAGATGGGGAGGGGGAAGACAAACAAAACTATCAACAATAGGCATGAGAAAATTTAAATATAAACATTAAGGAGCTTGAAATTTAATCCTTTCAATCCTTTTTAGGACATTATTCATTTCATTTGCGATTGGGTCATATCTTAGGTTGTTGATGTATGAATAAGAAATTTGTTGTATTTATCATTTTGACGAAACTGTCGAGGTGCAACATAAAACGCATTTTTCTAATGCCTTCTGACTTTTGCAATTAAACTAGAACATGCCCCCAAGACAACAAACGAACAGAAAACAAAAACCCAAAATAAAAACAACAACCAGTTACATTGTATACTGACGCATAACTGAATGTTTTCTTCTCATTTCAGCCGTCGATAATTGGAAAGATGATAATTTTGCACTTTCGTGCGATTGGTGGTATGTCATATTTAAAAAATACATTTATGGAGAGTATGCATCTGTTAGAGAGCAGTAACATGTTCTGGCATTTCGTTGAAGCACTATTCAGAAAGCGTTTTCTCTCTGCAAACTAAATGAAATCATACCATCGCGTGCTCTGCCGCATGCGAATCATCGACCCTCAAAAATAAACCTTCCCTAAAGAATGTATCGATTATTCCGCTACATGTTTCCGCCGCTCGGTTCGTCGAAACTAAGGTGAAACACTTCATCACTTAATAATCGTTGGAGAATGTATAATGATTATACGAACTTATTGGCTTGTCGAACCCAGTGACGAATTACGGGGTCTTTGGAGTTACGTAATTATCTGATGATGAGACAATCTGAGCATCGCCGAGGCGAAACATTATTCACTGATGAAGCCCCCTGGGAGAATTCCCAACAACTTCGTAGGAAACTAATTGAATACGACTGCAAAGACACCATGACCTTTTAACCTGCAGGTCTACGGTTGCCGATGGCTAAAAAGAAATAAGATAGAATAAACAAAAGGTGGGTGAAGCTCATTATGTCCTCTCCAGAGGCCCGACCGTGTCGTCTAATGATCCCTAGCTAGCATGTCATGTCCAAGTAATGACTGGTGATGAGCGGGGATTCTAATGCGTTCGGCAATGAAGTTTTCAGGCAATGAAGTTTCCAAGCAATATCGCGAGTGTGTATGTATCATGACATGTGAGTGTATCATGACCGCTTTCTTGGCGACAATTGTCTATAACCCGCCTTATCACGGCTTCCACGTGACCCTGCGGTATAGGTTGAGGGCTCACGAGATCAACGCACCTCGAACAAGCATGCATGACAATTATGATAACGACTCTTGACAATTGATGAGTTGCCAAGCGACATTCCGATTCATACCTTGCGTGCACTGAACTTTCTTTCACAATATTATGTGAACATGGCTTAACCACACGAAACAAAACAGAGCTATAGAATCCACAATTTTCTCGAAACGCAAAGATATCAAGAGATTTACGGGCTGTCGAGACAACTGACGAAGTTACGAGTTGATAAGTTGATTAATACATTTTTATCATTGAGGTCTATAACTCTATCAGGTGTGAGCTTGGAGAAGAATTAGACGAGCTAGATTGTTAGTTGCCTCGAAAAAGATGCAAAACTTGATTGGACTTGTATCATATCGTTCCCTACTCTTATTCAACTGGTCGACGATGGCAGCTTCGCCAGTTTATAACTGAAAACCTTAACCCTTCGATTGACTGGTCAAGTAAAACAGCAAAACAAAATAGTTAAGTAGGTTCAGTATTGTGTGCACAATAGGCACAGCAGCAGAGTACAACGAGTATAATACAATCAACACATTCACAAACTAAGCAGGAGGTGAAGAACACACACGTGTGCGAGCGAACAAAGTCGGGGAAAAAACCTTTTGTTGGCTGCCGAGGTACACACATCGGTCGCTTGATAAACAGCGTCTCAGCCGCTTGACGTTGTATCCGTGCAGCGACAACGGCAACGATCTCGTCTCCGGGGCGGACATTGGGCCCTCTCCCGCATCGATCACCATCGCTCCGTTCGTCCCCTGGACGCAGTCCAGGCTCTGGCTAAAATTTGGCGCCAACAGCGCCGAGGCAGACGACGACACGGCACAGGCGATCATGGTGGCGATGACGATTCTCTGTCTACAATACTCGCACGATATCAACCGTTCTTCCGTCGAGAGGAAATTAGTCAATGCAACACGGAGAGATGTCTATCATGTGTTCTTTACATCTATCGGTGATGAATTAGTTACAGACGATACAACAAAAATGACGCTGAAAACTCCAGGGGAAGAATGTCAATCACGCGACTGCAAGTGACACTGACATCTAATCAGCAGACGAAGCCGGCAGTGATTCCGAGATAGCGGTTGAAGTGAAAAGTGCGCTTTGCAAAACGCAGACTTAGGTTTTTGAAGTTCGCGTCACTTCCCGACCGAGAGAGCGGGCGAAGTAGAAATGACACTGCGGGGGGAAAAGTCAGTACAGCTGATTAATTGGGCTCTCGAGCATTCTCTCCTTCAGATCACGTGACTTGCTCTCATTGATTGCAACAGCCTGCGGATGAGGACGCCACTCACGCCATCCCTCGTAGCAATCAGGAAAACGCGGGAAAAAGATGGGAGAAGAGTAGGATCGCCAGACGTGCACACATGCGTGCGCGAAGGATGCCACCACATTCCTTCTCTCCCCATAGCTATCTATTTACTATTAATCTATGTGTGTATGTATGTATGTATCATGTATGTATGTATGTATGTATGTATGTATCTATCTATCTGTTTTGATTCAGGGTACTATGGCTGTTGCTGTTTTGCGCTCGGCAATCCTGAAGTATGCAGGTTGTAATTCATAGAGAATGGTCGCGGCATTTGATACGTTTGTGCTTATATAGCGTTACCATGTCGCTGTCCACTATGTAGACATTGGATGCAAATCGAAAAATCCCTGTTCTGACGACTGACACGCATTCTCATCGCGTCCCACGTGTTATGCCATTTGTTGGACAGCACTCGACACGATCGAGATAATGATGCGTCCTCCGTTGCTTTGAGTTGCTCGATTTTTACCCATCAAAAGATGGGTCAAGAAAACCCTGACTGTCTCATAAAATATTTGCAGGGGCGTTATTATCTTCACAATAATCCTTCCGCATTCTCATTTGGGCTTCAGAAGTGACCGCCGTGCGGATGGAAATGCCAAGGTAGTATTGTACGCAAACATCATACCGGCTTCGCAGTAACGTGAACCCACTGAGTGTAAAAATTAACCCTACTAGAATCCTCTTCCTTTTATTTTGTTTTTTATATTTATATGAATTGATTAACGGACATAAGAGCAACCCGGAAATGGACAAGGTTTAATTTCCAAGTAGTGTTTTTCATACTCAGTGTTTAAGTACCTACACGATTTGCATTGAAGGAAAAAGAATAATAAACTCCATCATCCATTTTTAATAATCTTTTCCGCCTTAGATTAAAAAAGGTCGTGTCAATCTTGAGGACTGCACTAAGCACAAATTTTGCGTACAGCAATCACAGCGTCGATCATGGATTGGAATGCGACCATGGATAATCACAGTAGCCCATTGACAGTACATGAACCAAGTGTGTAAGATACTATTCCGCTAGGGAATTTACAGCATGTTGGAGGCAAAGGGCTAAGAAGAAAAAAAGAAACATTGAAAATCTTCATCGTACTTACGTTGAAACTGACTGATCAAAAATCTTGCCAACATAGACGATTACTGCGCGAAGAGTCACTCCGCGGAAAGTGCCGCGCTGCGAGGACGGGTGTGACGTGCTATTTATAGCATTGTTCAAGTCCGTACACATTATAATATACCTACAAGCTAAAACATAGTTCTCAGAAGCGCTAAAAAAGTTCATCTGCCACCATGTGGTGTTTGCTTTCAATACATCAATATAGGGTCTACCAAGAAACTTACCTGTCCGACGCGATTTGCCGGGATGATGAGTTGTTTTGGAATACATATGTTTTGAGATCAAAAGTGTGAAATAATTTTGATCGTAGTGCAAGACTTTTATTCCAGAATAGCCCTCCCCACTTAGCATTGTGTGACTGTAACATTACGTGATGATCGATCGTGCCCTTGCAATCGTATTTTCCAACAAGCTGCAAGCGATTCACTCTATCGCGGAAGATCGTTGTGGACCGATTTGTCGATTATCGATAATCGATTATGAACGATTCCGTAGCAACCACGATCGTGTAAGTTCTGTGATTTTTGACTTCCCGCGAACCCTTCTGGTTAATATATCGCATTTTCGTCGCTACCTAACAGAAATAGTGTTATTACAGCGTTATTCCACCCATTTCTTGTGCCTACGTGTACATTTCTGCAAGCATACGAGAACCATGTTTTGAATTTAAACGACATCTTACGTATATAACTGCATGGAGATGTATATGACATTATCAAGCATTCCGTGTCGTCTACCACGTCTTCTTCTTATAGTTTACTCGTATCCAAAAATGGGGGGGGGGATTCACATTATACATTCTTCTTGATATTAATCTTCATGTTTGCTTTCATTTTACTTGAAAAAAAAACTCATTGGACATCGAAATGAAAGCGAGAAGTACACGAACGGGGGAGGGGCATGTTCCATATGAGTTTAAAGGGAATAATCACAAAAGAGGGGTATAAAGACATGTTTGATAAACCCCGACAATACAATACCCGAGATGAACACTCGACCAGCAAGAATAAAGCATCATAGGTAATCGATCTTTTACGCCTAGCCACATGTTACATGATGGGTGCACTGGCGTTGCATTGATGTTGATAAATGTGAGATCTCAATTCTATTTCATTTTTTCTCTTTCCTTCTCAGACTTCTAATCAATTACTACTTCATTTCGACGAAATGCCAACGCGGACCAATTCGGGTGCATGATTGTGAGCACGATCCCTGCGGCTGCCAGGTCGCTGCATGACGAACGCGAGAATCAAGGAAGCTAGGCAATCATCAAGTCTTATCGGTCAGACGAGATTTCGCCACGCTCGCTTAAGTAGGGTGAGTAATACCTCATCGCCACTCACACCATTGCGTATCACATTAAATAGTTCATTTCACTTCCTTTCTCTTTATTCTAATCAGCATTATGCCGTTTACTTTCAATTTCGCATTTCTCTGTTTGGTTGAGTAATACCATTGCCCACATGGCGTGTAAGCTCCGATATGATTTTAAGATTGCGGGAAACCAACGGCAATACCTCTCTTCGATATAACAAAGAGCGTACTTTGGAAGATATCCTCATATTCTAAATTTCGTCTATCAAACTATGCCAGAATTTTAGGCTGAACACGAATCTTTTTCATAGGAAAGGATTCGTAAGCTAATTGCTGAGAGCTAACACTGTCTTAAGTCGTTAATCATACTTCAACGGTAAAGCTCATGTGATGATCCGATGGAACTTACATCGAAAATAATTTTTTGAATGAATGAATTTTGCACATTATTTTGTAAAGAAGAACTTTAAAAAAAATGCGTCGCATCCACCTCGCCATAGAAGAAGAACATAAATCTAACAATGTAATGGATATCGAATCACGTGAAACAAAACCCGAGATCCGGCGCCAGTATGAACGAGTCAACATCAAGCCTGATCCCTCATTCAACATCCGCGATACCGTCTTATCACGGGAAAACCCGCTTCGCAATTGTGTCGACGAATGGCAGCTGGCAGGTGTATGCTATACCGCGAATTTCATAATAATGCACCAACATTAAGGCGACTTTCTCACAACTTGTGAAAACACATATTTCAACTTCATGCCCTCACTTTATTGTAACAACTGAGGTGTCAGTTTTACATGTACTTTGCTCAATTTGATGGTGGACTCTAAAAATTATTATTTTTTAAATGGTGCTGAGCTTATCTTACGTTCAAACCATTCACTATTAGATGTGTTGTCCCACGCTTGGCTAATATCTGCATGCAAATGCTGACTTACAAGCTTGAAAGCCAATTGCTTTCTTGTCTGATTGCGGGTAAAGATTGTCCTTTTTAAGTTGAAAGTTCAGGGCATAATAAAAAGGACAATGCCAATAACAATCAGCAAACTGCGCGACTTGCTGCACGGAACCGTATATATATATTTTTTTTCTTCTGATACACAAGAAATGTATCTACACAGCTCAAGAAAGTGTATTTTGCCATGAGACTTTGTATAATATTTCAATATAAAACAATATTTCATGAGACTATTATAATTTTGTATTTATATAATATGTAATCTTTTACTCTTTTTTTCTTTCTTACCTCTTTATAACTGGTCCCCATGGAAGACCAGCGGCACCAGAAAAGTGCGGCTGATTATGGTCTATCCCGCCGTTATCTTTATCTAATCCTACATTCTATTCCTTTTCGTATATCGATGATGTGTCACACTATTCATTTGCCATGTATGTATGTTTCATTTTATGCATGATGTATCATTTTCCTTGTACCTTATGTTGCCTTTTATATCTGTATGTATGGGGTTTTTTTTTTCTACAAGTAGGACTGCACAAAGAAAGATGAATACAAAGTACGAATTCTTTCAAAATAAAAGAAACCGTTGTTTTGTTTTGTTTTGTGCTCTAGATGACGCAGTCGTTTACCGAATATTATAGGATATAATGAATAACAAAGAAAATGTTAGACACATTGTGTTATTTGATACTGACCTACCCACTGGTAATAATCATGAATGGCTTCAAAGGTTAAAACTCGAATTCCCCTGCAATACATATACCGATGCTCTTTATAATGATTATCTACAAATCATTAAGAAACTCATTAAAATGCAACAGATCGTGCGTTCTTGTGCCGTATGGAGATTATAATACGAAGAAAATAATATCATATGCCTTTAATCACTCAGCTGTGTAGTGCGCGTGCGCATGACATCATTTTTACACTCTCAAAACAATTCAAATACAAATCTTGATACATGTACATTGATAATGACAACGTTTCTGCATGCGCCTACGCTTACCATTCGGTCCTTGTTGAAAGTTGCTTTGGTTTGGAGAAATTCCGGTGAAGGTACCCGTAATGAACTGCTCTCACTCGTAAGAGATTCCACGGAATCTATGGTGTCGCAAATACGGAAACAAATAAAAAGATGGTTAGGAATACTCTGTAGGGCCGATACAATGTAGGACCTACTAGTATGACGCTGCATCAATCCCGTCAATGAAATTCTCTGATGACATTCGCGCATCCATTCTCTACTGATGTGCTCTACCCGATTCATGTCGTGTTGAAAGAGTTCAACTCCGTGCATCATTCCCAAGAGAACAATTACCATTCGAATGAATGTCTCAAAACCAACAATATTATTGATTTCGAGGTATCCTCATTGCGTCATTTTCAATTTTGTTTTTCACGTCCATTAGTCAATAGTGGAGAGGGGTCACGGGAAAGACAATGTGCAGTGGACAATAAAAAATAAGTATATGCTTATGACATAACGCACATATTATTATTGCACGTGCTGTTTCATGCGAGTGAGATAGACAGATAGGAGAGAGGAGAGAGAGAGAGAATGAGAGTTGTGAGAGAAGGGGAGAGGAGAGGGAGGAGAAAGGGGAGAGAGAGTGGTAGAGAGTAAGGGGAGGGGGGGGGGGGGCAGGGGAGAGAGAAACACCGCGTAAATATCACATACGTGTTCGGGCGGGAAAAGCCCGAATGCAAACCGAGATAGCAGCCTCGCATTCTCGGAAAGCAAACGGGATGAAAAGGCAGGGACAGACGAGTATTCTAGGTATACGGTGACATTTCCGGCACACGACAGCCACATTGCCGCGCGGTAATGGGAGACCACTAGTATTGTGCAGTTCACTAAATGCCCCTGAACATTGTCATTTAATTTATATCTTCCGGTAGGTTCTGTTGAACGATCTGGTAATCATAGGATGACCGGAAGAAATTTTCATGCTTACGTCATTTACTACAACTTTTATTTCATCTTTTTTTTTCTCTCTTTTTTCACAAAGAAATTTTATTCACATAACATTCGGGTACAAAGCAAATGTCACATATGATACATAAAGACAAATGATACAATTTGACAAGCAACAGTCTAAACAACATGAATGCGATTCCGATCAATGTTGGATACAAAACCTTTTTGTTTCCAATATTGGATACTACAACTTTTATTATTTCTATACTACTACTATTACTAGTACTGCTGCTGCTGCTGCTACTACTACTGCTACTACCAAAAGTGACAGCAGCAATAGTTTTATTGTTTTTTATATCAATAATACAACTTATGATTTTTCATTCACATAATATTTCCTTCAAATTTACTATCCGTTTTCATTGTATTCCTTCATGTTTACTATGAATTTGCATTATTTTCACTGATATAGGTTCAGCATTAGAACTCAGTTGAAGATTGATTTACAGAACGTGCTCGCAGGAAGTTGCGGTCACCAGAAGCTAACGAAAATACTGTTATATTGCCATTTTCATTTGGCTGAATGAATGAATAATAATAATAAAAAGAACAATAAATGATAATAATAATAATAATAATAATAATAATAATAATAATAATAATAATAATAATAATAATAATAATAATAAACTTGGAAGGTTCCTATATAGTTCCATTAAACGTGAGCCATTTCGCGTTGTTCGAGAGCGGACTTCTTTAAGCCCGGCAACCTTGCGGATCGGATGGTTATGATTTTGTTCTTACCGTGAAGGCTGTCTGCGTTGACAAGGGAGACCGAGTCGGAGTCCTCCTCGTGGTGGCTTACGACGACTTTTGGGCGATTTCCTCCCGATTCTCGGCGGGTAGCGTTCCGAACCTGGAGGAATTAATCCCGACAGAAAAAAAGAATGAGAAAGGATATGATGTAGGTTTTTGTTTTTATGATAAAATGCATTGGATGAGTCTGATACGAACAAAAACAGAGATCAAATAGCAGAGATGGAATTAAGGAGTGGGATATCGCCTGGAGTGCCTCCAAAAGGGGTTATATACGGTCTCCACTTGGTTTTAACCTTCAAACCATCTCTAAGGTTACCATCCTCTAATACTTTTCGCAATGTATACAACACACTGCCCATGGGTCAGCCAGAGTTAAATGGGGAACAACATAAAATATGCTATAAAGGGGAGTTGAGATGATAAGTATGACAGAAGGGGACTATTTCTCTTCTCTGTCGTGGACATCGCACTGTCCGCCGGCGATCGTCGATGTAGTCATCCTCCAGGCCCTTTCGTCGTCGCACGAGTGCAGCATCGTGATGCTCTAGGATCTCGAGGCCCAGACAGCCTCAGGAAAGCGTGGACGTTGTCGGCCGCGTGCTCTTTTGCCATCTACAAATTCATAGAACACTAAGATGCTCCGTCTGCAGGCTTTTTCGGTCGGTTTATTACAGGATTTATACATGTTGATTATTATATAGCATTTTCTTTGTTAAAATCTCACTACATCTAATATACCATATGTGCCAATATCACTGTAAGTTACTAGATACAGTTTTGAAAGTGCAAATTTTACGTGTTATTAGCATTTGTGTGTTAGGAATTTACAAATAATGTTGTAGTGTAATCCATAAGCAATTTAACTATTTTTATTGCGATTTAGGGAACCAATAAACAATGTATATACATTTGTAATTATAATACATGTTTAGAACATTGAATTTCACACTGTTTACATTTAAACAAGAATGTCTTGAAGTACACTCTTCAAAATTGGTACACACTTTACGTATCAAATTGCACTAAAAGCAAGCATTAGTTCACGACTGAATAGACTATCCCTGACACTTAACTGACTCCATGCATATAACAGACAGACTATCAATACTGTGCATGCAGTGTATGTTATGTATTATTTCCTCCCAAAATAGATTGCAGCATTTCGGACTCTGTTTGTTAAATTATTATGACTGTTTGTTGTTGTTGTTTTTTTCTTGTCAGGTCTTCCTTGCTCAGTCTCATTTCAACCCCCCCCCCCTTTTTTCAATCTATCTTACAGTTAGTTGCATTCGTCCCTTCTCTTTCCCATTGGTCCATGTTTCCAAATCATATTTGCAATACTTTCTTTGGTTTCCACCCCTCCCTCGGGTTAACCAAGATTGATAAAGCGATGCGTGGATAGCTCTATTGTCAAAAATCATACTAAAAACAAAACAAAACAAAACAAAACACACATACATTTGACATTGGGTTGACCTTGCCCACACTTCAAGTGATAAGATTATTGCCATTTTCGTTCGAGTGCTGTCACTGTGCGTATGTGGGGATGCGATCGTTGCATCCTTGATGGACATTCAGGGACTTTTACCCGACCTTGCATCATGCATATTCCGATGGCAAGTACGTGCTTCTTTTAACTGACTTCTCTGTCTATTTGTTTGTATGTATGTATGTATGTAAGTATGTTTGTGTATGTATGTATGTATGCAGCTTATGTATGTTGGTGTATGGGTATGTAAGCCTATATGCGTGTGTATCATAATGTACATGATTGTGTGTGTATGTGTGCGTATGTGTGTTTAAATCATATGTGTGTCTCTCTATGTGTCTGTCTGTCTGTTTTTGCTTGCTTGCTTGACAGGAACTTTGGACAGTGTGTACAAAGCTATGAGGGTTTTGTGTGCCAATTGGCCCTCGAATCATGCAAAGGATCAGGGGAAGGGTCCGGGGTAACTGCCCAGGGAGTAATTGCCCTAGACCCAAAAGGATTAACAACGTGCAACGTGCGTTGGGAAGTAAATTATGTAAGCTGTTTCGTTGGTAAACTCATTTCCGAACGTTCTTACAACAGGGGACAGGATGACGCACATCACTTTTTCTTCTTTTTTTTTAATGAACGAAATGAACTGAAATTACATCAAATCAAATGATGAATGGAACCTTAAATGAAGGTAAATGTCGCCCAGCACATATTCATCCGTAATTTGCAGTCTCGAAGGCATCATTAACACTATTGAATGAGCATTCCGAATGATAGTCTGCTCAATGCACTCCTATAAGAGACATGTTCCAACTAGCCATGTGGCGTCTTCTGTAAGGTAGCATGCAGCCCTTAAAGTGTGACATACGCAATTTCGTAGCTCTATTAAAATGCTCATTAGGGGGTTAGTTTGCTAAGCATTCGAAAGAGCGGAGTTAATCCGTTCCGATTTCGCGTTTTCAGCTCTTAGACGAAGACAATGTGTGCTGATTGAGCGGACGATTTGGCAGGGGCGAAGAACAAATTACGACGACAATTGAGACATGTCGGACGACGTCACTGACCCTCACACACACACACACACACACACACACACTTTCCGAGTTGTTATATAGTCTACTTACACATAATAGTAATATAATGATAATTATGCTGAAGGGAAGTATTTACAGCATTTCCCCTGATCCCGCGATTTCGTCTATGTGAATGACATTAATGAATAATTATTGCACTATCGGGTCGTACAAAATCAGGATTTTAAGTAATAAAAGATAAAACATGCTTAATTCCTTATCTAATTCGCAGCAATATTACAAACTGTCCATGAGCTAGACATTGAAAAAAAGTCATACACCCAAGAGCCATACGGCCCACGAGCTCGACTCTAGGCAAATAAAGCCCACAAACTTGACACTAATCAAAAAGGTCCACCACCTCGACACTACATTATGAAGCTCCGTGATGTACTGTCGAGTTTGTGGGTCCTTTTTGACTAGTGTCTTGCTCGTGGGCTGTACGACTTGATCGTGGGTGTCAAGCTCGTGAGGTGCACACCGAGTAGTCGTCCAGCCAACGAGATAGACACTAGGCGAATAAGGCCAACGAGCTCAACTGTAGGCAAAAAGGGGCTAGTGGACCTTTTCTACCCCAGTATTTATCTCGTGGGCCTGTTATACATGGTGCCTATCTCGTGGGCTGTGTGACTCGTGGGCGTATGACTCATGGACTTTTTTTTTAATGTCTAGCTCGTAAGATAAACCCATCGTGTATCACTGAGACATCGTTTGTTCTTTGCAGGGTCAGGACAGTTGCTTTACTCGAGTGAAGGAAAAGGAAAATGAAATTTCTGACATCTTGATATTGCCCCTTCAACATCCTGCTTATATTACCAGCCTAGAGATCTCATGTCCACATGCACAGTACCCACCACTGGTCTCTATAAAATATCGAGATCAGTGGTACCAACACTGCGACATCCACTGTCCTTCTTAACAGAAGCACGCCATCTGGCGTCTGCAGCCTTGCAACATGAGTGCACACAGACACACGTACACACTGCTGATGTCATGCATACCTCGCTCCTACCTCGAAACGTCAGTGTTGATTCAACAACTCAACAATATTTGCCATCGAAAATGCAATGCCACTCATTAAGTCCCGGGAATCTCATAGATTTCATTTTATGAAAGGCAAGAACCAAAATCTTATAAAAAAAAAGACCATTACTGAGCTGGAAACTGCATTAAGCAGATACAGTGCCCAATCAATGAGAGTTATTGGAGCAAAATGATTTAGGAGTTCAGTGACCATTTAAATTAAATTCAGCTTCAATTCACTAATTCTACATCATGCAGAAAGCACTGGAACTAGTTGTGTGTCTACGATGTCTGATTTAGGTTTCTGATTGATACGTTGCTTTTGCACAAAGTATATCTTTCATATCAACTTTTTTGTATTTCTGTCCGGGAGGTTATATAAGAACCGGACTACACGTAATTATGTCATGTATGTGTATAACTCACAGTAATTGTATAGGGACAATGTATAAGAAAATATATGAAGACAAAACGTCTGCGGTGGACGCCAAACTGGATGAAACACTGATGTTTAAACGCCCATGGTTTTTTTTTATATAAATATTTCCAATTTCGTTCAAAGAAAGTGTCGCTGCTCTGCTGCCTTGGTTTCATGGCTTACAGCGCGACCACCGCGAAAGACTTCATTATCCAGTAGCCCTCTCTAGACTACAGCGAAAGGAAAATTATTGACTTTTGATAGTAGGAAAGTCGTCATCTGGCAATGAGAGACTTAACGAAACTGGCAATGCATTTTGCAGCAAGGCGCATGATTTCTTTTCTTTTTTTTTTTCTCGGCTGCCTCGACGCCAAATCAGCGCGTATTGTCATTGGAATTACGGTAAACAAGGTATCAAAAAAATCTTGGTTGCGCCAGCGCGATTTCGGAAGCCTTGCTCTCACTTTCTTTATTTTTTCATTTCTTCTTCTTACTCCTTTTCTGTCAAGGAGAAAATCATTTATTGCTGCAGGCAACTTGTGGATATTTAGCATTTGCTAATGGTGGTCCTTCGGAAGGCTGAACATTAGTGTTCTATTTAGAGGAAAATTGATCAAGAGCGCAGTACTATATGGGTTTTTATGATTCCATATGTGGAAAGGGAGGTGAGTTAAAAAAGAGGGATGGTATATTTACGGATCAGCTGCGAAGTAAATGTTTGATATACAAGACAGAAAGGCAGGAAATTGCAACGATTCATAATTTCCTCCCAACGATGCGATACATATCGCCTCAAGGGGAAAGAAGGTCTGACAGATTTAAACCGACAGACAGAATCATACCAGCAGACGAGCAGCACCAAACACTGGATGGAACAACGACTCATACAGTGTATATTATACTAGTCAGTCCCCTCCCCCACGGAAGTAAAGTAAAACAGTAAAAAAACAAACAAACAGACAACCACACCCACTACGTATTTACAAAGGCATGCATCGCATACATAAAGAAAAAGTAAAATGTGTCTAAGGATTTTTTGCGTACGACGACATCATTTTTATGCACGCGACGTGAATCGTATACAAAGGTATCATCGAAGTTAGCAGATTTGTTTTCATTTCTGATGGCAGTTGACTTTTGATGAGAAAAATAAAAACAGGGATCGTAAGTTATTATTGTGAGCTGTTATGTTGCATGCAACTTGCAAACACTTGGAAGTATCTTATCTTATTGTCCGATATCTTTATTAACGACATGGATATCAAAGACTTATCCATGTACACAAACTACATAAACTAAACAAAGTCTGTTTTCTAGGTAAAGTACATGACTATTTCATGTCAAACGCAGTTTGAGTGGGAAAAAAAAATGACCACACGATGGAAAAGGGAAATATTCATATCTATTTTGACTCTTGAATGCAGTACAGTCGTAAGTTCTTTGCATACATTTTTATGACAGTTGAACGGAAATGCCTGTGAAAGACCTACGCTGTACGGAAGTTTTGCCAAGATCCTCTATCATCGCACAATTATCAATCCATACTTGAATGAACTCTTCTGACACCATACTGGGGTGAAGTGCATTGCATGTGATTTGAATGACAGATACACAGCAATTGATGATAGGGATCAGATATCTTACCGGTAATTCAGGAGAGTGGTATGGTGAGGGAAGTGGTGATGGTGGATAGGACGAAACATCCTGCCCCTGGTCTGTTGGCGGTAGGGATAATTGGAGTGTGTTCGTCAAGGTCCTGGGGTTGCCGCCCTCACCCTGAGAGAAAGTCTCGTTCATCATGCGTCCGCTGTTTGGCACAGACAACATAGTGGGAGCCAGCACGGATGCGATCACGTCCGGATCCGATAGAGGGCGCCCTGTGGGTAAGGCGCTTTTGCTTCTGGGACGCGGCGGCGTCATCGTGCCGTCGATGCCGAAATCTTTAGGAGGCAGCATGCAGTCCAGGCTGGCCTGCTTGAAGAGCTTCCCCTTCTTCCGCCGATTGTCCGGGGACCCGCGCCCGATCGACGGGAACACTCGATGAAGCAACGACGGCGAGTTGTGTTCAGATTTTAGCGCCCTCTCCGAGTTGCACTTGTCACAGATTTCCGAGATGTCCGTCTGCACGCTCATGTCGTGCTTTCCGACGCCATCGCACTGCGTGATCACGTCCCGTTGCCATGGGAACCGCACACCGTGACTATCGCCGACAATATCGAGGTCCTTATACATGGAATCCTCATCGGACTGGAGGTCGGGCTCGCCGTTGCGCTGCTGCTGCTCCTCCTTGGGGACGGCCAGGGAATCGTTGTTGTTCTCGCGCTCCATGTCGTCCGTCACGAAAGGCACGCCGTTCGTGTGCTCCACAGAGAACTGTCCGGAGGCGGGAGCTTTGTCCAAGGCGACGGAGGAATGCGGAGGGGGTCGTATCCCGCCCATCACACCGACCGACGCTACTTCTCCGATGTCGACGCTAGCTCGAATTCGGCCGTTTGCCTTGTGCGGACCGTCGGAACTAAGAGAGTCAGATTTGGTACAGTCGGAACTCTCTGCATAAACCAAACCACGTTTAAGATAGAAAGTAGGAAGGAGAAGAAGAAGAAAAGAGAAGGGGAGATGGGGGAGAGAAAAAAAAATATTAATCATTAAATACGATAACAATTACTTTAAATTGATAACAATTGATTCAAATCTTCTGTACATTGTTGACTGGACATAATGATTGAATTATGACTTACGTTACCGCTAAGGGTATAAAGAGTGTTTGTAAGCAAGCAACTTAGGTACCAGCGGTTTAAAGACCCTCTGAAGATCACGAATATCATGAAGAAAAAAAAAAACGACCTTTGCTTACTCACAAATATGCAGAATTTCGTTTCACAGCGAAAGGTGTGAAATCTATGGCATTTGTATTTCAGCTTCAATGTTATACATAGACTTCAGAACAGCTTTTTGAGTGATTCGATTGAATGTTTGATATGAAATATGGGAAGTCTACTTTAAGCGATAAATTAGAATGATGATTTGGGAAGTATTATGATATAAATGTGCAGGCTTGTTTCCTCTGCTACACTGATTATAAGCCTAGTTTCTACGAACCTTTACGACTGGGATTTTGGATGAAAACAATTTCTAGGTAAACTGAAATCGTCATATATCAAATTGGTTTCACCCAATGAAAAAAAAAAAAATCGTAATTTACGCACCATTCAATCACGTATTTGCAGATTCATCGCAAATAATCCAAATTTTTGTTCAACAATACGTCATGCATGTAGAACAAATTATTGTTGTTGTTTTTTCTTTAAAACTACTTATAAATCACAAGCTTCAACCTTAAATCTTCTAATCTGACTAACGAGATACAAACAATTTTTGAAAGATACTGATAAATTGTTACCATTATTGCGAAACAAAAACGAACAAAAAGCAACAAACACAGGTTGAACAAGGTAGGTTTTAACGAAAGTTACTCGAATTCCGATTAAGCATGACACGCATTCATGAAACGGCAAACAGCAACGGCAGTTACTGCCCAATGCATTGGCATTATGCGCTGGTACCTTTATGGACAAAAGATGGCGTAGTTTTAATCACGGGAATGAACCAACTGCACTGCAAGTTAAATGCTTTCCAGGCAGCATTCATATCACAGGCATCCAACAGAAAACTCCTGGATTGCATGGCGAGTCCTATAGAAAACGAATATGAGTACACCAAGAAACTACGCTGCCAAGAATATTCTGTCCGCACTCCGCAAGCATAAAACGGTTGAATGAAAAGTCCGTCGTGGAGAGGGACAGTAAATAAGGTCGGGAGTCCAGAGGGGGAAATCATGGTGACATGATGTATCCGGCTTCAATGGCCAAACACAACTAAAGAGTGATGACCATGAAGATTGGAGACCTGCGCACATCACTCTTTCTCAGCACACACGCGCACCTTAATACCTATTCATAATTATTCGGACGCGCCCAACCAGAAACACATTTAACCAACTCGATAGAATGCCGTGTGCATTTGCCTTCATGTCTTTTTTTTTAATCCGTAATAACGCAAACTGCACCACTCAAAGCAGACCAATGAAAAAAAAAAAAAAAACAACTGAAAGAAAAATATATCCATTACATTAATAACGCGGTCACTAATTCCTCCTGAGAGAAACCAAGCACCCCATTATGAGAGTGCAATGTATTTTTCTGACTATTATCGTGAAAATACCTGTATTATTGGGATCTGACATTGTCCTGTATTTTTGTGAATAACGTTTGACATTATTATTGTGGGAGCCGGGCGCCTTTGAATATCCTACGGATAAATGAGGTTATTATTTAGATTAAGGAATTAAATGCTATTCGTCATCATCATTATCATTATTTCCCTGATTAAATCGTATGTAATGACAAGCGAAGAACAGCAGCGATCACTATTATTCCTCAAATCTAAATGTATTGTTTTCTTGAAGCCAAGTCAGAGTGATTTGAAGCGTGGACGTCGATGGCTATAGGGTTAACATTCGAAGGTTTGATTGACAGCGAGTGCTGATATGTTTTCTTTAATTAAGCAAACATCTGTGGAGATATCAAAATCATTCTCATATACATTTTCCATACATGGAGGCATTGTCTTTATAGCTTGAACGACATAACACCACAGAAGAGTCAGTTTCTCATCTTCCCAACAAGATAAATTTCGAACGATTGTGGCAAACGATAAATACACATTGGGACTTCTTCTGATCGTGATCTGCGACGATCGATACGAAATCGTTGACCGTACAAACTGGAACGACAAAGAAAAAACCCCCGGAGCTCAGCTAACAATCGTGCGCGCGTCCACCCTTCGAGAGTGCCAACATGTTGTGGTGACGCTTAACCAAACAGGCGCACAAATATTGGCGCAGCAAACATTCCCTGTCACAGTTGGGGACGATTGATCTTCGCCACAGAATCCAATTGTATGTTTAAAAGAAAGAAGAACACGGGACACTGGAAGGTACACTGAGCTGTTTGGATAAATTTTTGTAGGTTAATTTGACCTCTTTGTTGCCTCATATTGAAATGATACTCGCGTGCATTCCACGAAGGACAAGGAACACTTTAACGGTATACATGCTCTTTAACACCCTTGGACACAGGTGACTTTTAAAAGGTGACGGATCGTACATAATCGGGTGCAGTCGTTGAAGCGAGGGGGGGGGGGTAAGTGGGTGGGTGGGTGGGGAGTTGGCGTTTGGAGTTGCAGGGTGCGTATAGTTCCATCAAGTTCACTGAAAATTCATAAACTTGCTGAATATTATAACAATTGTTTCGAAACATCGTTTTTTTTTCTGTTTTTTCCATTTTTTTTTCATTTTTTCTCTGTTTCGAAACATCGGTAATCTAACTTTTAAACAAGTGATTAATCAAATAATTTATATAATTACTGATGTTACTGTTTTTATAAAAATCATACTTCCCGACCGTCAAACTAATTTTCTTCTTCAGTTTGGATAAAAATTCAAAAAGTAGGCAGGTGAAAGGTCGTCTAGAAAATGAAGGAAGGACGAGTTTGACAGCTGCCTGATGACGCTACAAGTTCACTTGTCACTCGGCTAAAAATAACCAAGAGAATGTGGGTTACCGTCAATGATCCCGGAGGAGGAGAACAAAAAGCCGGAATGTAAAGATTTTGAAATCAAAACATCGGGAGCTGTGTATAGGCCGTGACCATGAGTGCCTCGGTGTACATTGACAAGACAAATATTTGCGCTTTATTATTTTTTTGTCCCGTTCCAGATGCTGAACTTTCACGAAACCGGCAAAATAGTTGCAATTGGCGCCTCTCCTCTCGGCGTCTGCTGAACTACATTCATCACCGTCGCTATGGACCTCACTCAACTTATCCATATCATATCATATCATATCATATCATATCATATCATATCATATCATATATCATCATTTATCATAATTCATATCATATTATCATATCATATCATATCATATCATATCATATCATATCATATCATATCATATCATATCATATCATATCATATATCATCATTTATCATAATTCATATCATATTATCATATCATATCATATCATATCATATCATATATCATCATTTCATCATAATTCATATCATATTATCATATCATTTCATATCATATCATATCATATCTAATTATACTTATTATATTGTCAACGCAGGAAAGGAATCATGAGAACAGCAGCACTCATTGCTGGAAAAATTGTATGTAACCACCTAAAAAGTTACCATGTTTTGTAGGCCTATATTTTGTCTCCTTCATTGCCAGTTTCAACAGACTGTCTGCTATGTCTATTCTTACTTTAAAGAATTCAGCAGGATCATTTTCCATTTAAAGACGTTGTAATATTTCAATATCACCTAAAGGAATGCGATCATGTGTTTTTCTCTTTTTTCCCCTTTTTCCTTGCCTTGGTTCTTTGTTTATCGTTTTTACATGACGTGACCACATGATTACTCAGCTTTCTTTGTTGTCACCGACAATGGATGTATATAAGAAAAATATACAAGAATATAGGCCTCCATACATTGTTGTTGTTGTTGTTGTTGTTAGTGTATGAACAGGATACAGAAAAAAAAAGTCATTCTGACTTCTTTGCGGTTAAAGTTACAGGAATATGACGAAATCTTTATTTCCTTTTAATAGCTCTATAATGTTCACACAGCTACACTTCTTCGTTATTATCAATCGAATTCCACTCAGTTTTTGTTTTTCTTCTACAAACCACAGAGTTCTACAGGTGCGAGTCAAACACTACCAACTTCCAAATAACTTGAGGTGAGCTGTACTGTCAGAAAGAGAAAAAGTGAGAGAGAAAAGAAAAAGGGACAGATGGGAAAGAAAAGAAGAGGCGAAGAATGGTCGTTTATTTCCCGATTCCTATGTTTTCACCAAGCATTATATCCTTTGTCCAGGGACGAGATAGAGAATGGATGTTAAATCCTCTTCTACGAAATGACCTAGAAGGAAGGCCGTGTGATAATCCCCGTGAACCAAGAATCAACAGGCAGTATTATAGGGAGAATATCATGTTATGTGTCAGAGGGGAAAGAAGTGGGACGTAGTGTTTTTCTTTGGCGTTTCATATATGCGTTGCGAAAAGTCCCCTTGTTTATAACAATTCGAGAAAGAGACCTTAGTGATAATCGCCGAAGGCTTCGTGTACCTTACATATCAAACGTATCCTTCCCGTATTTACTTCTCAAAGGGATTGTTAGATTTTAAAGGGGTGGAAGGGGGCGCAGGATCGGCACTAAGGCATGGTCCTATACTCAACTCATCTTTTGCTCGAATATCTTTACCTTTCTAAAGGCAAGAACAGGTATACACCCCCTTGTTTAGTGATCCGCGTTCGTCCGAGAATTTGGGCCCAAATAAGGGATGGTTAACGTGACTGTTCGTCCACCAGAAAATAGTTCCTGTACCCACGGCCACTTTTGTCTCTACATTATCCTCATCGTTTATTGTCACATTTTCTGTTAAAAAAATGTAGTCCAAAATAGATTTTATATACCGGATCATAATATTATCCCCTCCATCTGCTATTCGACAAAAAGGACTATTTTAAAGATTTTAAGGACCTAAAAAAACCGCATTTATTCTCCTTAATCTTTTGTTAATGCAGGATGATGTCATCAACAACCATAAATGTGAACAAAGTGGGTCACGTAGCCATAATTCAGGGAATATGTTTCCAGCGTTAGACTGCATGATGCCGCAGAATGTAAGGCCGAATATCGCATTTCTATGGAAAAAGGACATGGCTTAATAAGAGCATGTGAATGCAGAGAATATGTTTTGTTCCAATTTGCATGAATTTTGTCAGAACACGTAAAATTCGTCAGGATAATAGATGCCATAACTGACTACGATCTGCAGGATGTGCAAGAATTAGTTGTAGATTAATAATTATGATTTGATTTATCCATGTAAGTTAGAAACATAGCAAACACTTACACATTCATGCACCTTGAGGCGCAGTTTTTGTTTAAACGTTTGTTTCATTTTCCATTTGAGAAGATGGCTGGATAGCCCATATTCAGCTGCAACAGCTGGTCTTCCATGGGGTCCAAATGGATGTATAAGGCGGGACCTCTTCACCGGGTTAGTCTTTGCTCTTTGCGATGAATGAATGAAGCGCGATCTTTTACGTGCATGGGTTGCTACTCTCTCACACACGGGACCTCCATTTCATGTCCCATCCGAGGGACAGAGTGTTTTGCCTCTTACTAGAGGGGACGGTATGATTACACACAATATTGCTCAGTGGGACCCGGGAATCGAACCGGGGTCCTTTGGATCGTGAGGCAGACGCGCTACCGACTGAGCTAACTCACCGCCCAAACATTCATACTAAGATTTTGCATTTCAGCGTAAAAATATAAAAAAAACACACACACACACACACACTTCATTTTTGCTTCATACAAACGTCTTAATGTTTCGCAGCAACTCGCAAATGATTATAAGTTCAACAGATGCCAGAAGCCGCCATCTTTACCCAATTCTTGTTCGTGAAAACAAATAAAGCTGTGTATGTATTGTGCGTCGAAATATGAACATAATATGGGATATAAAAGAGAAGAAAATATGAATTCTGAATAAGGGAATGCGAGAAAACGAAAGAAAAAGCATTAGGAACTGAGAGACGGTCGGGAGTGGGAGTGTAAAGATAGTGCAGGTATATGGTGAGTATACGTGTCTGCAATATCAGTAACTGTGTATGGTTCTACGAGGACATTGATTGCGCAGGTATTTTATACATTGTCAACATATCATACCAGTTTGCCTAACTAACTACTGTAAAATATTGTATTTTTTTTTGAAAGGACAATGAAGGTCCGTACGAACTCCGTGTCTGAAAGTCTATTGTCTGACAATTATGTCAATTTCAACCTATTTCCGCAACTTTTTTTTTTTCTCAAGAATACAATTTACAAACGAAAATACAACACAGAAGTTTGGGTGAAATAAAATTTTCTATGATAACAAAAATTGAGTTTTGCAAACAAATTCAATAAATCATTTACATACGAAATACAGTAAATTGTTGCATTTTCTTTTCCGTGATATGTGCCACGTTTTTCGGGGCGGTCACAATTAAACATACGTAATACGTCACAATAAAGATACGTATGTTATACGTCACAATAAACATAACTAGTTACAATCCTAACCATCCGCGGAAACCCACCATCCATTACCATCATTAGTTCATCATAGAAAGCCACACTTCGAAGAAAAACAGACCGGTAACAGCTACCATTCTTTGAACACATCAAAGGTCCCAGAAAAACCACATTTCTGTGGTTGTTTGCTCTTCTATCTGTTTATCATAACTTTTACATTTCATCCTTAATGTTTATTTATTCATGTATTTATTTATCTATGTATTCATCTATTTATTCATTTATCAATTTATTTATTTATTTATTTATTTATTTATCTATCTATCTACTATCTATCTATCTATCTATCTATTCATTCATTCATTCATTCATTCATTCATTCATTCATTCATTTATACAGTCTTATTTTATTAGGTAAAGATGTTTCATCAGGTAAAGTCAAACTTTTTTTATTAGAGCGCCACTATGTAGTTCCTGCTTCCATCTTCTCTTTTTTATGTTTCAGCTGGATTTTCACAGCCTCTTTTTTTTTTTTTTTTTAGGCCTACCTGCATTCAAACCGCTTCTTAAAATAGGTATCTCAATTTACAAAATCATACTTTCATCTTTGATATCTGGCAAATCCTTTGTAGTTTTTCATCGTCTGATTTTGCGTACATTTGACTAATCTAACCAGATCTATCTTATTTGTTTCAAACACAGGATAAGAAGTGAAATTTAGAGTTGGCGATGCATATCTAGAACATAATAACATATTATTTGCAGCAAAATCACACTAGGGCTCGATGGGTTAAAACTAGATACAAGGCTTGTGGATACTGCTGTTCGATCCTATTTTTTTTTGGGGGGGGGGTGGGGATGCGACACGAAAAGCTTTACTTCAGATTTGATCTGAATAAATGTTGAAAAATTGCAAAAAAAAAATCACTGATCTACTTAAGATGACAACATGTTGGGATGAGAAAACAATGATTGCTGGAAAAAAAAAAGAGAAAACCGCAGAGTATTCTACTTCTCTTGATTTCTTATTCTCTGTTAAACACACACACACCCACTCGCACACACACAATCGCCCTCCTTCCCATACTGTGTATTTGTTTACAGATCTATTCATTTTCTATGTCTACATTATTCTGTCGTTAAGTCTTTCCTGATCGCCCGATCTGCTTCTCCGCTTTCTGTTCCTTCCGTTGAGCGACTAACCTTGGGGTAATTGTTGTGACGGTCGAACAAGTCAAACACAAAAAGTGATGACAAAAAGTGTATTAACTTGTCAACAGCTCGACGTGTGCAGCTTGCTTGCTGATGAAGCCATACAAAATGCAGTGAGTGTCGTGTGTAAAGACGCTATGCTACCAGTCCTGTTTTTTTGTCTGATTCGGGATTAGCATTCACTACAAACTTCGAAATCCCATCCTCCAATGTAATGTAAATGTACACACAACTGCGCTTGCCGTTTCATATGGCGTCAAGGAATTCAGGAATGTGGGTGGGGTGGGGTGGGGTGGGGAGGAGGTATTAGGGAGTTGGGGTGGGGCAGCATACATTGAAGAAGGAGATGAGATTGGTGTTGTGGTCAGAGGTAAGAAGTTCAAATCTATTATGCCTCCTAAATCACTCAGAAAGTTGAATCGCTGCATGAAGCATACAACTATAGTACGATTGTCACTAGCTCACTGAGAGTTGCATGAAACAAGTGTGTTTTTCCCCCGAGGAAATGACTATTTCTTGATAAGACAAGCGCCAAGCTAAATACTTCCTGTCTTTTAGAGAACAAAATAATGCAATGTCGGTGCTCAACATAACGAAATACAGGTTCAGTGGAACGCTACCCTTTTCTAACCACTCTTACCCCCCCCCCCCCCCATTAATTGACTGGTTTCGTCTCCTACTCGAATTGATTGTGACATGCATCATTAGGCCTCCCGCTCAACATTCCAGGCAAAGAGACATAAGGAATTATGGGAATCAGACAATCCGGGCTTGTTTTTCTCTTCTGCTCATATATAATATTGAATGATATATATCATAATAATATGTCAAAACAAACAACACAAACACACAAAATACACACACAAACAGTGATTTTCCTCTTGAATAATGGATGAACTTCTCTTTTGCGTATCGCAAATTCTGCTGGCATGGGAAGATAAATGGACAGATTTCGATCGCCGCATTCTCCGGGAAATACGTTGATTCCCTATTTTCCATGAAGCAGAATACTGGCTATGTTCCAATCTATATTGTTTTTTGTTTGAAACTCCCAGCCCTTCCCAATATTGGCTATAGGCAAGTAAGCATTGAGAAACATTCTCTTTGTCCAATAATTGATAACTGTGAGTCAATCAAGCTGCCCTTTTATACGGTCTTTGGATGAAATACCCGAATGGTTCGTGATATATACCAGGTGTCTTTCTTTGTTGTGCACCTGTTTTGCTTTACACGACAATATATATATTTTTTCTTCTTCCGATGTTTGTTGTTGATACATATCATTTCCCTTCTTATTCCTGCTCCAATGCGTATTCCAAGTAAGATTGAGACGAGATAACGGATTGGCACATGTTTCATCCGTGTGGTATGTCGAGGTCAGCTTTTATGACGATAATGACGAGAGAATTAGCATGCACGTGCATGAACTATATAAGTGATTGAGTTAGATGTCAGATATCGAATAACAAACAAAATCATCTCCACGCCATTATGACCCGAATTCACGAAGGTGGTACACTATCTTGAAACCATGGTTTAAACCGTGGACAAAGACCGTAGTTTTGTATGGGGCGCCAAGTGTCGCATGGCCTATTTCGTTACGAAATCAGTCATTTCGTTACGAAATGTTAACATTACGTCGACGAAATGACTGATTTCGCAATGAAATAGGCCATGCGACACTTGGCGCCTCATACAAAACTACGGTCTTTGTCCATGGTTTAAACCAGGGAGGTGTTCTCTTCCCACCTCCCTGTTTCAACCATGGTTCAATTGTACCACCTTCGTGATTCGGGCCTATGAGTTGTTCCATTTCTTTCTGCAAGTAGCTCCAACGTGTTGCCCACCTGCCAACGTGGAAAGAGCAATCCCCTCTGGAATGAATCGTTAATACCTCAAGCGTGAACTAACCCTCCCTTCTTCGCCTCTTAAACATTTGAAAAAGGGGGGCATTAATAATCTCAAGCGAAGCGATCTCGTGCGATTATTGAATGCATGCGGACACCCGCGTTGCGTAAGACTCTCGATCGTACAATTAGCGCGTTCCGCACCAGATGTGGGTCACTGGCTATGCGCTATAGACCGTGTTTGGGCAGCGTTTTAGAGCCTATTGGAGTACTTGTATTATGAATGTTGTATTGGAAAGCAAGTGCATTAGGCGTTCAGTAACACAAAAAACCTATGTCCCATGATCTATCATTTGCTTTGGTAGGAGAAAACTAATATAATGATCCAATTAAAGTCGAACCTCATTACACTCTACCTGGGTACCTTTATTGGGTCGCGGCAGCATGCACATACACCCTGTTAAACTCATATTACGAGTCGTCGAAAATGTTGTCATGAGAAAGGAACACCTTGGTGAAATCTCGTTTCTCCGTTTCAGTTTACAAGAAAGGTATTCCACCCGATAAATTAATTAAGTTCCAAAAGAGAGATTGTGAAGGTGTTGATCTGAGCCAAGTAAGGAGTTGATAATTTGATAGTCAGGGAGGTATATCCCACTTGAGGGAGATAGTGCAACATCCTATACTAAAGCGAATGTCATGACAAGCATGTCGATTTTTCTTCCCTATTTTCCCCGACTTCAAAATCTAAGAAAAGGCGAAGACGTTTCGACAGACATAGAATGAAAACACAAGGAATGTGAATTGGTTGATCCTAAAGCAGACAATGTCCTCCTTTCCCATACCGCCGTGTTAGTTTACCAGGTTAGTTGTGATATCTCTGGTAAATACGCTTTAACCCATGCAATGATTCGAATTAATTCTGCAACCATATACCAATCACAGTAATCATGCCAAACACGTCGTTAAAGAATCAAATATACACTGTCTGGTAATATGTTTGTCTACGACTACATATTTGTCGGTATAACCTATAGGCCAGGCCCATTCGGCCTTGTGTTCTTGCTTTGTGCAGATTCTATTGTTGATAGAAGCATGTGCCACGCATACACTTAATTTACGTTTAATTAGAATGATCAAAACCCAGTAACACTGATTACATCATTTTCTACTGTGACTCTTGCAACACTATATAACTCAAACTGATTATGATCGCTCTCACTCTCTCCTCCTCCTCCTCCTCTCCTCTCCTCTCTCCTGGTTCAGTCAGAATGTAAATATAAAAGAATATTGACCAAGCGTCTCAGCTACATTATATTGCCTCATACTATGATTTTTCGTCCATTGTTTCCGGAGGTTGGAGGTCAGTGTCGTTTACGAGTATACAATAGTCCGGCACACTATCTATGTTGCACAATAAACAACCGTATGCTCGGAGCATGGGTAAACGTTCTCGGAATGAATGTTGCCAATTTATATACCCCATGTGACAACGTTGCATTTGCCAAAGATAGATAAAAGCAGTGATCTGCATCATAAAAAGGACGATAAAAACTCCCAATGCTTCTGGTCATCAAGTAACTTATTCATGGTCACCCAAGCAGTTATTTAACGGACATTTGATATTGCAGATTCACTGCATCTGCTGTTTTACTGAGGAGGGAGAGTATGACAATGCCTGAATCAAATGGAATCTAATGATGCAATAAAAAATTGCATCTCCGTGAAACAAGATATAAGTCAAATTCCAAGCAAATGTATTCCTATATTATCTTATTTTACTCGCACGCATATGCCATTTATCGTAATGATGAAAACACTTTGAAGCACCGTCGGCCAGTGTCGTTATCGAACTAACCATCCCAATTTAGCCTTCTATGAGCTGCTGCGGGGGTGACCCATTCGAGGTTCAAAGCAGAGACGCAAATCGTCAGGAAAGTAAAGGTTTGCTGACCCTTTGCATAGCTATATATGGATTCTACTCAAAGCACAAGTAATATCACCTGAAGATGGAATAGAGACATCCCGACGAATTCAATAAAAACGCGACATTTTAGTGATGATTGTCAAGGGTTGAATTCACGACAGGACAACGAATGCGACGGAGATTCTGTTGAAGTTATTGTCACTTGTACAAGTAGGGCCTACTGCATTAATCTAGATAATGTTCTTTTCTAATCAGACAAAAAGAAAGAAGAATGGAACCCACGCGCAGGTGCATAATCAAAAGCATGTTCTGGGGCAATAAAGAAGCAGCATCGCACTTTGCCCTTGTAGACGGAGGAACAAAAATAGCTGTATGTCACAATAGACCAAGATACACGTGTACCTGTCATGTGTACGTTTTGTACCGGTCTTCAAAGATAGACACCCACCGCCAACGTAACGTCTTCGGGATTTTTTATTCAGTTTTTTTTTTTTTTTTTAAGCTTTAGTTTCAGTTTTTGTTTTAGTTTTATAGTTTCAGTTTTAGCTTTAACTTTGTTTTGTTTTGGTTTGTTCCTTTATGGCTGCAAATGTCCATCATTTTGTTTTTCTTATCATACCGAAAGGAGTGTTCAATTGACAGATAACGATGACATCACAAAGGGCGTTGGTGAGGCCCCGTGTCGGTTCGCATTGTTTGACACAAAGACACAAAAAAGGGGGAAGAAAGCAAGCAAGAAAGAAAAAAAAAAGACAACAAAATCTAGTAAGGTGTCACTCGTGTCTGGCGGCGTGTTCAACTTTACCCTAGTCTGGCTTCCAGACCGTCTGCTCGGACTAATTTCCTTCCCAGAATGTGAACCCCCTCTATGGCTCTATAACGACTTTTGTTAGTGAGGGCGGGAAATGGGTCACGTGATTAAGGCACTAGCTCTTAACTTTTTGAAACGGGGGGTTAAAAACAGAGGAAACAACGAAACCCGTAAATTAGGTTTATTGAAGCTACATACAAAGTTGTGTTTATTGCAACCCATATGGTGTACATCAGAACGATATTCAATTTGTGGTCAAAATGACGTACTTGAACACAATAGACTGTCATAACAAATATCAAAGGTTACCAAAAGACACTGTAAATGTTCGTCATCACGCGAAATTGAGATATTGCCACAACTGAGATGAAAAAAAAAACAACAACAACAAATATCACAAGTACTGTGTATATGCGTATCTGTACTTTTCTACTTGTTCCTTCTATTCAAACGACGACTTCTCGTCACGGTTATCATGTCGGAATGACGGCCGGACCCCAACCCTTCCCCTTTTTCTCTCTCCCTCTCCACCTCCCCCCCCCCCCCACCCCCCCCCCCCCCCCCCACACACACTCTCTCTGTTTTCTCCTTTTTCTTGTTGTTTCCCTTTTCTACCTTGTCTCCTTTTCTGTTATCTTCTTTGTTTTCACGTGTGATATGTATAGTAGTTTTCGTCATCAAACATTTCTGAGCGTGTTATTTGTCGAAAAAGTCACCAGGTGTGACACAAGAGTTTGTTTCTGTATCTAGCCTCATGCCATTGTCAAGGAAGGCGGCAGTTCACACCTCGATTTATCTTTCAATGGCACGAAATTCCACTCTTGGTGTGGTGTTACTTCCTTAGACTTGTTGACAACGCGGGTTGACTTTTATTACTTGAAATACCAATAACCTCAATTGATGCTGGGTCGCTTTTTTAAACTGTTATAAAGAACTGATGTTTTCGTTTCGCACTTTCTGCGTGCCATCTTCGTACCTGGGGTTGGGACGAACAACGGTGGACACCGTATACTGTCAATTCCTTGGGGCGCTGTACCACCAAGCGTCTGTTGCCCTTTGCCGTTCGTGATTCTCGACCAGAGATGTATCTTCTCGTATTGTAATGTGCACCTAATGCTACTTTGATCCTTACTTTCGATTGCCATTCAATTGCATATAACCTGGGTTGATCATGCGAGCGGGGTATGGAGGGGGAGTGGAGGGATGGGATCATTGAGTCGGTATGGGGGGGGGGGCTAATATGAATGGGAGGGACATGGAATGGGGTGACGGGATTCGGGTGAGGTGGATTTAAGGATGCAGTGAGATAAAGAAAGTAACTTATCTGGGAGAATGTAGAGAGTGGTATTGATGGATTTTCACCACTTTATTGTTTATTCTTTATTAGTTGTCTTTTCCCTTCGTCTCGCTCAATTTCTCCTCATCTCTCCTATTCTCTCTTTTTTCTTTCTATCAGAAATTATTCATGTCATGGTTTTTGTTCAATCGTATGAAGAAATGACAGTTTTCGTGAACTCCTTTTCTCTTGAAATTGTTTCAATTTGATCTCAAGCCTTTTTTTCTTCTTCTTCTTCGTCTCCACCATTCATGTATCGTTAACATGACACTGTCCTCTTTTTTTTTCTAGAAGTGATTCGTGCAGCCCCACGGGGGCGGGTTATTCTAAAGGCAAGAGTTGCCTACGATTGAAACCAAAGTTTGACTCTTCTTACTTCCCACGTGACTTTGACCTCCCCGACTTTGAGACGTGTCCCTTGTGAGTTGCCGTTTAATGTCGGTCGCATCTGTCACGGTTCCAAACATGGCAGTCCCATCCCCCCCCCCCCCATATACACATGCACTGACAGCAGCTATACAATTCTACAGGCACATCCTCGAAATGAATCACTTTACAAATGTCAGTACATAGTGCAAGGAAATCGTACAGTCACCGTGTAGAATAATGCTTCAGTTACCTAGGAAATCCTTGGTTATTGAGGAAAAAAAAAATCAAGAATGTGCTTTGATTTCGTGCTAAAAGAAAAAGAGACGTTCAGAGAAAGACGTCTTATAAAAGGGTTGGAACCTACGCCCTCTGTGCAAAGTATTCCTTGAACATTTAAAAAGGTTGGCGACGTCTTACCGCGACACTATCAATTTTCGATCTATCAAAGCGGGGCCAATTATGTGAGACACCAGTCCTAGAACATCCCCCTTTATGTTTAGGGTCCCCAGTAGAATTTCGATCTTTCCCTGAACTGGAGACGGTACACACATTCTTGAGATCGCTGGGGATATCGGGACCAGACAGGATCGATCGATATTATGGCAGGTCGGACTCGAGTGCCAGCAAACCAGTGCAACAGGTGTGACGGACAGCTTGAGATAGTGGATAGTAGATAGTGTGTTCTTCACAGAGCCCTAAGACCAGTATCGAATTACATATAATCATGCATATTACAGGACAGGCTTATGATTTCTAATCATCTTCACCTTCATCACTACTACCATCATCATCATCATCATCATCATCATCATCATCATCATCATCATCATCATCATTATCATTATCACCATCATCATAACTATAAAAACACCAGTAAAAAAAAAATGCTAACAATCTTTTATATCGATGAAAGAAAGTAATCATGAGAGAGTAACGGCATTAACGGAAATTGCGATAATTTGAATATCACAGATTATGACAATGGTGATCAATGATTTCAAAGAAAATGTTGTTGCAGGTATTACATTTAGGCAAAAAGTTATTTTCCTTGCAGACATTTAAGATGTTCACATCTGATCTTAGGCAAGCACGGCGCTCGTCCGAAAATGGACCTCCTTCTTTTTTAAGGTTTGCATCCAAGAAAGTAGTACAGATTTATTCGAAACAGTGTACTTTTCTTGCAGACATAGAGATATTTTTATACCTGATCTTAGAGGAGCATGGTGCTTGTCCCAAAATGGACTACCCTCTTCTAAGGTTTTCTTCGTAGAAAGTGGTACAGATTCATTCGAAACATCACTTTTTTTTTTTACAGACAATCAAGATATCTATACCTGATCGTATAGGGAAGCATGATGTTTGGTCCCAAAATGGACTTCCGTTAGATTGTTTCGCAGGTTTGCTTCCAAGAAAGTAGCATATAGCGTCCCTTTTTCAATGCCTGCAAAAACAGGATTCCAGTCACGTATAGCAGTGTTTCTGAGTTTTCTTCTTTGCTTCGTGCCTACGTGCAAAGGGATGTTTTGTTTGTGAGGATGTCACGGATTGGTGTCTTTGCGCAAGACCTGATTTCTCTCGCTTTGTTTTTATCCTATTACCGGAAGAGGAAGAGTACACACAACAAAATACCCGTGGCCACTCAAGGCGAAACAACACTCGATGAGAGAGTTGGCGCAATGGGCATTCGTCCGGAGAGCTGCGTGCAGCTGAAACTCTCTGGTCAACGTGTGTTTTGGTCAAAAATCAAAACTCACGTCTTACATAGATTTGTCACCGATTCTGAAATTTCACAGAGATGTATGTCAGCCGCAAAGTACTGCATTCGTTTCCGTAGCAAAGAAAACGCCAAAAAGACACAAGGGTCGGAGCTGCATGAAAGGAGGTTAACATGTGCCATCCTTGCTATAAGCATTCAAATAATTTATACAAAAGCAAGGGAAATGTCATGTAAACACTGTGACGCTCCTAACAGTAAACAGGATTCTGGGCTAAACTCTCCTGATGCCACCGTAGGGCGGTATCTATATAGCGGATCTCCCTTCTTCGCTTTTCTTGCTCCTGCGTTAATAATATTTGAGAAGTGGGTGACGGGAGTCACTTACTATCCAAACTGTTGCTGGCCGAAACGTTCCCGTGGAAAGTTTGCAAATCAAACAGTTGATATTTGTCCGCCACGGAAAACCTACACCAGATATTTGAACATCGCTATTATACCCGCGTCGAAGGAGGGATACCCTGTCCATTTGTCTACATGTTCATCCATTCATACCCGACTTTAGATTTGATCAAGCACAAAGGGGTAGGCAGTGCCACAGTGATGTGAAATACAAGAGCTGAGAGATGGATACGTAAGGAGATCAGTCTCCCGCGTGATGACGAACTCAAGTGTTTGGAACAAGGAAACAATCGCACGAGGAAAAATAAAGGAAAAGAAATAATCGTCCAACGGTTCGGAAAACCAATTGTATAGATAATATGCGCTTGAGAAGGTGAATAAAATTCTGCAAAGTCAGGGAAGAATATTTCCTGTCCAAAGTTATCCCTGTTTGAACTGCATTCACCCTTAAATGAGAAAGAAAATTCGACTTGTTTGTGTGTTTGCTTATATTTGTTTATTTATTCGCCATTTTACATTAAAAAATACTCAGAACAATACATACATCATACATGAATAAAAGAAAGATTAAAACTAATAAATTACCCATTTCTGATTTACTATGTTCTTCCGGGGGTCCAATGAATGGTTTACAAAAACAACTGTTTTTATTCATACTCTTCAGAAGTCGGAAAAACATCACAAATTTATCGCTGATTGAACTGCGCTCATTCGTCAACGATGGCCGACCCGCGGACCGACCACTGTGAATTCGAGGAATTACGTTTTCACAAGGCCGGGTGCACATCACGTTTATCGCTCTGATGTTCAGTTTTCAAGCCGAAATTGACTTCGAGTTCGAGTGTAACCATGGTAACAATGTTGTATATCTTGACCGCATTTTCACCTGCGTACGTCATTGCCAAAGATGGACATTTAGCCGCAATCGTTCCTCTAGTTTTATTCAAAAACAATACGATTTAGTGAAACTTCCCTAAATTATGAACTTGTCATTCCAATGAACTGATAAAAGCATATTTTTAACATCTCCACAGGAAGAGTGTTTATACTTTTAATTCGTGATGTGTAAGTATGTAATCATAATTTCCACATGTAGTGAAACGATTCAAAGACGGGTCATTATCCAATCTTACTATGGAGCTCTCTTCTCGATTCTTGATTCTCACCGATATATCCCATGGTGCTTTGCAAATAAATTGAATGACTGACACTATACAATGCTTGTCATAATTATCAGTCCCAGCACGTTTTCTCCTCTCTGAATCTGTCCCCCTCCGAACTGCTCAATTTCTCATTACAACAGACTTTGCTAAAACGACCCAACAGATTCTCGTACTCAACAGGCTTAACGTACATTCTGTAGATAGGGATAGTCTCCCGCTACATTCAGCTGCTTTACCTTGCCACTGTATGGGGTGGGGTATGATAGGACTTAGGGTGTGGTATAGGTTGTTAGGGAAAATTTACATTTTAAGGATAATACTTTTAACAACGAGAATCGAAAATCATGAGGAAAGTAAACATTGGCGATATTGATTCAGGGTAGTTTTTATTTTAAAGTTCGATTTTGAAGGATCACACTCTAAACAACAAGAATAAAATCAAGAGTAAAGTAAACATTGGCGATATTGATTCAGGGTTGTTTAAAAGCAAACAAGATTTTGCACCTGTTGTGGGTAAAATTTTGCATGTGACCATGTCAGTCACCGCGAACCCATCACCGCAAAACTGTTCTCAATTCTCAACGTTTTGGAAAAAAAAACAACGCACGCAGAACGCACTGAAAATACAGTATCACTATTGTACTTAATAGCTTAGCTTCATCTTAAGAGAAACTAAAGCTACCCCGAGAATCAGTCATTGTGTAAATTAATCCAAAATGACAGCATTTCACGAAAACCGAAACGTTTGACTACTGTCTTTATCACAAGTTTAGGCGCATTCAGATAATTATTCTTCATTTGCCATTTCTCTCTATGCTATAGTCTATAAGCAGACAGTGCTCTCTATATATTATGCTGTAGTTTCCTCTTCTGTACCAGCAACTTAATGTTACTATCAGTCAGTGCTAATTTGACACTCACAGCAATCACAGCGATGAAGGTGATACACACACGGCCCGTTGGTGACAAAACTGATAATCTTCGACAGTTTGCATCCTTCGATATTAAGCATTCAGATGCCATGTCATTTACAGAAGACTGTTGAAAGCAATTTCACCACAGAGAAAACAAAATGTCATTATAAATCGACAGTAGCGTATATTCTTATGATTTATAGTCGCTTTTGCAGTGAAGTGTCAAGACAACATATCTTATGACCAGAAATTTGTTTGAAAGGGTCAAATATGCATTTATAAACTTATCTGACATAGTACTTCCATTAGCACATTACCAGCTATACGATAAAAATTGGGGTGGGGGAGGGAAGTCACTTACCTATATGATCCCGTTTATCCAGAAAAGCGATCACCGAAAAACTTCGCCACCGTCGTTTCATATTGTTGTCCCTCATATCACACAAACTGTTAAAGAAACACTGAAATCCACCAAAAAAGCTCCACCGGTGTTCAACAAATCTGTCGATAACTCACAGACGTCCTCCTCCGACGAAGGAAAATACGAGCAATTTTGTTTCGGATTGTTACTCGTTGTGTGTATAAGACCTTTATCATCTCGTCAAGATAGCATACTATATGGCAGCTCATCGGAAGAAAGCACTTTTTTAATCCCTTCTATCGTCAGCAACACATAATTATGTTCATTGAAGTATGACTCGAGAGATAAACAGCCCAAACTGCTAAACCGATCAGCATTCTGCATCGAAACGAAACAGGTTGGCATCGGCCGCTTCCGAAAACCCGCCACAGCCACACACACTCGCAAGCTGCGGACGAAGCTCTGACTGGACGTGAGACCTGCGCTGCACGATATTATACCCTCACGAGACAAAAAAAAAAGTTTCTACACGCTACGGCGCTTCGGAAAGGCAGACGACACAATACGAGCAGCACTCGAGGCTTCTTTTTTTTTTTCAAAGGCTCTCGCTCAACCACCACCAACGAAAACAACACATAACTGGTTCGACTATCCTGTCCAGAGAATGACATGACCTGTGTATCGCATTATGCTGTCATGAACAATCTCGCTGAAGCGGACTTACTGGACCAGCATTCTAATCCGAAGAATCAGCGAAATTGACACGAGCAATATCCGAAAGTGCTGCTCCATTTCGCTCCTGTCAGAAGGCGAGGAGAATACGTAATCCACCCAGCGTACCGAAGGGGAGATGGGACATGCCCCTTGGAGAACATGGAGAAGTGTTTCTACGCAATTTGGCTGCAGCAGTTTGCACCAGCCGTACTTCAAATTTAATCACTTGTAAGTCGTTTCTGTCAGCTAATGGGAAAAAGTAATATCACATGGTTTGATCAGACGATGTGTCGTTAGTCTTCAGGCCAGCGAAACGAAAGCACGCCATCATATCCCTTTTCCGTAGCGAGCAGTGATCAATGTCGTCTGGGCACGGCATGCAGTGACGGTGGGATGAAGAATGGTACGCCGTTACCATGGTGAGGACGAATGCAACAAATGGCGCGAAAGACTGACTCTCCAAAGATGTGTCCAAAGACCCACACGTTCCGAGTGGGGTTAAGGGGGGTTTCGGTAGAAAATGTAAGCAGCATCCCCCTCGAAGGAACCCCACGACTCACAAAACAACACCGAAAGGTAACGAAGCCGATAATCCCCGTACTTCAGTCTTAACAATACTAAACTGTGGAGAAGGCGCGCATGGAAACCTTCGCTAAAAATGCCCTGTTAAGTTACTCGTGAGTACTGGTGGAAAAAAAAAAAGTTTCATGAGCGCAGGGATCACTTAGCCACTCCCCGTGTGACCCGAAAACTAGAAGAAAAGGTCGGGAGGTCATACCAGGTGGGCCGACGGATAAGTCCAGGCGGGGGAGGGAAAAAACATGTGGGCTTTTGCCAGTTTCTAAATCTAGCATTGAACTTCATACTTCATTCGTCAGGCTACCGTTTGGTCTGAGAGAGTGCGTGTGCATGCTGGTATGTGGACGAAAATAAGCAAGGTGATCAGTTAAGTATTACGTTTTCGCCGCATGTAGAGTCCTTTTTCAAGTTTCACAGGTGCCAAAAGGCAGCTTCACGTCCTATACATCCCAATGTATGCAGAATGTAGCTCACGAATGTAAGCCTTAATAGGCAGAATGCGATCATCTTGGAAGATATACAGCTGCAAAATAATATGGCAATCACTCTCAAATATCTGGGCCCGTGACCGACATTCGTACGTGTCGACGTCATATCGAATCATATCGATTCGTTGGCATGATTTGATGACAGATGTATTTGGTATCGAATCGCTCTCTCATAGACATGTGATCACGAACATGACATCACAGGGCAACTCGTTGACAACCTCAAGGGGCTAACGATATCATGCCAAGGCAGACTGCTACGTCGAAATCAAGTAAACATTTTATCACCCCGGATAAAATATATTTCATACACCATTGTTGCTTTTATTTCGAAGAGGCAAGAATAATGTGAGAGTTAACATGGGACCAGAAGAAAACCTAAAAGTACGAAGTGACTACTTGATCGATAAATTGCTCTTCCGAGTGAGAATGCCAAGCTGGCGAGACTGTGTCCTCGCCTAACATTGATTTACGCCCTCAAAGTTGAGTTTGGAGAGAGCGTGTATGGGGCAGCAGATACTCCCTCGCTCTCCCGTCTACTAACGTCGATATACATACTACGTGTTAAAGCTGCAATTTCAAACAGAATGCCATTTCCCGTCTGGGTTTGAATTCTCGATGAGCGATCCTCAGTCACTCGCTTGATCTATATATTTGTCTCGACTGGTTGCTATGAATGTCCAGCTATAACTGAGACTGAGCAAACAAATATGGGCAAATGAAATGGTCCAGTTCTCCTCCAGTTCATCACCGATACTGTCATCTTCAAGCAGATTACTTCGACAGCTTAAATTCGGTCAGATAGCACAGATGAACCTACGTCCATCTTTTAGGTGTAACAAAACCAGAGTGTACAGACGACGTGTTTTTTAAAATCCCAGTAGAGCACATCCAATCCGGCTTTCTTACCGTAAATATTTCAAATGCATGGGTAAACAACAAATCCCTTCCATTGTCTTCTTCCCACGGACATTAACAAGAGAAAGAGAAGGGGTGGAAGAGACGTAGCAAGAAGAAGAAAAAATGTAAAGAAGGATTTTAACACCGATTTTCATCAAATAAACTTTGAACTCCTGTTAGAACTGTAAGCTCTTTCATATTTCATAAGTGGTTTCTGAATTATCTTGAAAAATTTTAAATTTGAATTCCCCATCTCAACTAGAATTATACCATCCTTTTAATTGGGGACAAGGAGTAGGACGAAAAGATGTGGGAGAACTTCCCGGAGGCGAGTCGTCGGCTCTGCCGAGGAATCATCGCTGGACAGTCAAAGGCGAGATCACCGTCGGTCTAGAGTAAGACTGAAACAAAGCAGGACATCACAAGACATGCAAATGCATCCCAAACCCATTATAGTGACGATGGTTATTTCTCGAGCAAAGAGTCAGGAAATCATTTCGACCAAGGAGCTTACAAGCTCCTTGTTTCGACTATGTGGGTGTACAATAACATGTCGGCAGAAGACAAACGATGTATGGCAGGTCGGAGTATTTCGATTTCTGTTGTCTGTCACCTTGGGCATTTTCTCTTCTGTGTTTTTTTTTTTCTCTCTCTCTCCATTTGTTTCGTCATTTTCCTCAAAACGGAGTGGAATTATGACGTAAATCACCTTGGTTAAAACAATGAGCAACCCACGCTGATGATATACCTCGCATTGAATTAAGCTGCACAATAACGACCACGAGTCTGGTTATAGAGTCATGATATTCGATGCAGAGCCAAGAATTCAAAACAAGATTACACTCAGATGATTCCATCAAATTCAGCGGTGTAGATATCCGAAAGTGGGATGCGGACTTATGTCTTCAATGTTTGATATAAAGATGTGAAAAACGCACCGTAGATATACAATCGTACACGAGTTATGACCAAACGGCAAACCTGTTTTTTTTTTTAAAGACGTTTCATAGACTTTAACCTGTGACCTTTAATGACCTCTAACCTTGGCACACGACCTTGGACAGCAGTTAAGAACATGACGCTCATCCATAGCAAGTGTATCTCTGACCCAGTAGTTTGGTGGTCATTGGAGTAATGGTTTAGAAGTTTGTCTGTTGTTGTTTTTGTTGTTGTTTTTGTCACGATAGAGTCTTGCATGTTAACTTCAACATTCTGTGATAGACAACGAGCAGACGCAAATAAGATCCCCCTCCATTTTTATTTCATTTTATTTCATTATTATTATTATTTATTTATTTATTTATTTTTTTTTTTTGGTGGCGAGACAAATCGAATCATCGAATCTCCTTTTTTTTTTAATAGATTTGATGGAAGACTTCATTTTGTTCATCTCGGCATGATTTGCGAGGGCATAATGTCCTTGACGTGTGTTGAGCAGGACTCTGGGAAGAAGCGAGGTTCTTTCGAGAGAATACAAAATCAAGAGGCATCATGCTAATATGATTGTACAAAGCAATTGGAAATCTTATACACGCGAGGTCGGAGTGGTTTCAATCCGGTTATTTTTGCTTCTTTTATTTTCCAAAGGAAAGAAGATATCAAATGACAGGTTTGCATTCGAATGATCTTCATTGTCTTAATGTTCACCGTTTTGTTTTAGTTTCCAGAAATCTCAAGTGAGTCGTGCCTCCATGTTGTCACTGTCCTTGAGGTACTGACACTTATTATGATCTATTGGACATCATCAGAAAGAAGATTCTGTGTTATTGTAAAGTGACGAAACCTTCACTCGTATAGTCTTTTGGCTGTAGTATGATATGTGGAGTGAGACAGCACGTCTCTCAGTCTCTATAACGTTTGTTGACATATAAATGAGAAAATAAACTTTGAACTGTGTTCTCAAAATAAACATAAGAATGAATGACCGGGTTAAAAGAAAAAAAAAATAGCACATGATTTCAATTAACAGTCTCTAAAAGGCAGGACAGTGTGAGGTAGTGAACTTCCGTATTCCTGTCACGTTGTAGCCGCGGTATCAATGTTGCTTAATCTCGTAAGATGCAAATAGAGCGACAGCAAGTTTTGTTACAATTTCTTGGCGCTGATTGATCACGTGGAGTCGTGCTAAAATGACTGCCGGGAGAAAACAGGAAAAACGCCAGAATAGTCACGAACTGTTTGTTGTTTCAACGTTTGCTCAATAATTGCCGCGTACATACGGTGCACCGTGCATTTCCATGAAGAAATTTGACTGATTGGTGTGCGGGAGGGAGGCTTAGGGTTCCCCGGATCCATACACCTGCCTAACGACCCGCGCGCTAATAACATCCTCGAGCTATCGGGGGCTATTTCTGGTAGCACAGGCTGAACAGAAGGGGAAAGAGAGGGAAGTTTTTTCTTTCTTCTTTTTTTTTTTGGGGGGGGGGGGTGGGGGAGCAGTCATGGTGTATGTGCTTCCGCAGAATACATCAAACACGCAAACCAAAGTTTATAGCAGACTGTCTCATTTGTGGTATGTTCGATGGATGTAGAAAACTCTGAATAAATTTGAATTACGTAATTACGTAAAAGACACAAACTCAATACACGCACATCCACAATCACACATACGACATACATCACACGCACCTTTCTCGTATTATCCATGTAGGGCCTTCTAGTAATCGTCTCGGTTATTAAACAGAAAGGGTGAGAAAACAATGTAGATATATAGATATATATATATATATGTATATATATATATATATATATATATATATATATATATATATATATATATATATATATATATATATATATATATATATATATATATATATATATATATATATATAGATATATATATATAGATATATATATATATATATATATATATATATATATATATATATATATATATATATATATATATATATATATATATATATATATATATATGGGAAATGTGAGATGTCAAAAGGAAATGAAATCGAAACTGCTCGCTGCTTTGTTTTGCTCAGCGGAAAACATTATTATGATCATTATAATATCCTCGTAAATTTCCCCGGAAAACGTAATGAGATTTTAATCGAAGGAGCTCTGGATACCTGGTCCGGAATATTGTAACAGACATGTCAGAGAGAACAATTGAGCCAATGTACAAACATTCAAGTTCTCCAGAAAGAGAGAGAGAGAAAGAATGGGAATGGGAGTGGAAGAACGTAAATTGTATTAAAGCATCTGCCAAGACAGTCAAATTATTGCTGATTTCCGCTTTGCGACACACAATTCGATGTCTAGCATGCATGAAATACAGCCTCTGGGATTCGTGGTTGTCTGCCAAGAAAGCAAGATCATACAAGACAAAACTCGCCTGTTTTATTCGCTCGTTTTACTCTTTTATTTTTTCATATTCATATGCCGAAATAGATGCGGTACCTGTATATCAAAGTTGATTTCGTGGAAGAGGCAGCGCTCAAGGAAGCATTATGGAAAAAAGACTCAGAACCTATTAGGGTCGTCTTGATGCAAGTACAGTGCGGATTCGAGAAATGCTATATAATCGAATCTAACGTTCACATAGGTAACACACTCCTATTTTTTTTTTTCACCTGCTTGCCATCTATTTGAAATATGAAATCAATCCACTCCCTTTTGTTGCAATGAGAGAAAAGAAAACAATTGAATATTTTCCTATCTTCATTAGATTTGTAAACAGGAGCATGACCATGGCGAAAATATTTTGCGTTACGGAAAGAATTCTTATCAAACAAAGCTGAGTTCAAGGTTAGACTAGACTGACATCTTATTTTATTCAAAAATATCATCGCCATGTTATTACGGGCCTCTACGAAATAAGAAATAGCTTTAATGTTAAAACGATGGGATGACACCTTATATCGTCAAGATAATGCACAATATTCTGATGTGTAATCACTGTGTCAAAAAAAGAAAAAAAAAGAAAGTTAAAAAAAAGTTAGAACTAAAATCTAAATGTATGATTTGACGCCATTACAGACAATCGACTAAAAAAAAAAAAAAAAAATCTAAGCTGGAAATGTGAAGCAATTGTCATAGAGTGCCGGAACATTTGCGACATGTTTGTAGGCGTCTTCAGAGCAGAAACAAACAAACAAACAACAAACAAACAAAGCTACAAGACTATTTTCGCTCGTTTTCGAAACACTGTGTCATGTCTGCCCGACAGGAGATATGTTTCAAAATGATATTATGTCGATGGCGGGGATGAAATTATTTAGACGCCAAGGTAAACACAAGTACATGACATCGTTACATGTGTAATTTGAAGATGTTAATCTCATTTGACTAACGTCATCGTCACTATCATAACTCTTACTATCATTATTACTATTATCACTATCATCAACATTTCTGATTACTATTATCTTTATCATTACTATTGTTATCGTTGTTACTATCATTATTATCATTATCATAATCATTATCATCGTTATATCATTATAAGTAGTGGTAGTAGTAGTAGTAGTAATGTTTTGCCAATGTAACATGACGACTATAATCGAAAGAAGCAATGTCTCGATTGTTCTCCCCATTATAGTCATTGCTTAAAGCGGTAAAAGCGCAGCCCTCATCTTACACAACATCACTTGGGGGTCCGAATCGGTTGTTGACTCGTGATCCTTTTAAATAGATGCAAGCGGCATTATTCTCTTTATGCGCTCATTTCCATGAGATGTTCACGACGACCCCCATTATACGACGCAGGGAAAGGGATAGACGACTTTTCATTGGAACCCACGACGGAGGAATGTATTGAAGACAACATCTTGCGTTCATCGTACTTTTAACAGTGGTGCAGGAACAGGATGGAAGGGGGCAGTGGTGGTCGGAGGGCATCCGTGATCTTTAGTCGATGGCAAAAAATGCATTCCTGCTGTTTAATTTTAATGAAGCGTACCTGAAGATTTCGATGATGTGTACAAGCCACCCCGAGAGGAGTTTAATTACAGCCGCCCACGTGATTACGCCAATAGGATATATGCCGCTGCTAGTCTGGAGATCTCAGACCATATTCTGCACCATCATCATCATCATCATCATCATCATCATCATCATCATCACCTCCCAGTGAAGTTATACAAGCAGGCATTACTGAACCGAGCTCATGTTGTTCTTGTTGTTAACAATAACAATCATTTTTTAGTTTCTTCAATTGGTCTCCTTCAACAAGAGAGACAAATTGAAGAAACTCACACCTGAACCTTCACCCCTCTGAATAATATCTTGCTTTCATTGAATAACGATCTTGTTTCCATCTCCCTTATTACGACGAAACTTTAAAGACGGGACTCTACAAAACAGACTGAAGAAAAACTATGACGTATAGCTGCTTCTGTATCCAGGACCCTGTTTCATAAAGCTGTTCGTAAAGTTACGCACGACGTTACGAACAACTTAAATGTGGCAAGCCAAGACAGTGAGCTTCCTAATCATTGTTAATTTCAATAGCTAATGATAATTAGATTATTCTTACTTATGTTAACACACGATTTTAGTTGAAAGTGTATTTTTGCCACAATGTATACGAAATTATTGATATTAAGTTGTACTTTGTTAAAACATGGGGGGGGGGGTGGACACACATATTGGCACTTCGTATTTCAGTCGTTTGTAAAGTCATGCGTAACTTTACGAACAGCTTTATGAACCAGGGCCCTGGTCGAGAACCTACACGCTATTCTTCTGACTTCAACAAAATATAAGGACTCGTACATTATATAAACAGAACAAGAAAATGATTTCAAGACGGAATGAAACGGTATCAGTAAGAGCCGCACAACAGGCCGACCGCATACACTAAGATTGTCGCTTTATAGCGAGGCTTTTAAAACCACTTGCTACGTTAGAATAATAATATTTGATGTAACAGCCGAAGCGTTTATTCATTACGCCCAAGGAAGTATGAATTCAAATTTTCCAATCCTGCTCGCCCAAGGACAATTTTGATGAAGATTCATTTTTTTTTTGTCTTGTCAATTAGACTTCTTGCGTTCCCCGGAGAGGGAATGTTAGCTCCAGATTCATTTATTGGACGCCACCATGTAGCTTGGCTTCATAATGGTATAGAAGGGGCGTACAAGGTTGTCTGTTTATAACGACTTGTTTATAAGCGGAAATCGAATGTGCGTTGAACAGGGGCCGGGGAACAGGGAAAGTGGGGGAGGGGGGGGGGGGGCTAGACTACAGTCCCTCCCCACTCCGCTTACACGCACTTTTTTCAATGATCTTTACTCATTAATACACACACACACATACACACACACACATTTTGGGTCTTAGATAAGATAGGGAAAGAAATCACAACATGCACCACTTCACCCAATAGGTTCTTACATTCTTTTCCGGGGGGGGGGGGGGGGGGGCAGCATTGACCGTTGATCCCCGGCCCACAGCCCCCCTTCCCCTGACCGAAAAAAAAAAAATAAGAGCTGTTGAGCTCTGGGTCACATGAGCATGTGGATCTCGAAGATCACGGACATTACGATCGTTAATCGCGCCAGGTAGGATAAAGGGAAATTACCAGTTGGCCACACCTCAATTTACTGCTGCGCCTCCACTGATGCTCTGCATGAAAATGAGCCGGCTGTGTATCCCAGCCGCTCTCTTTGATGTCTTTGTCGGAAGTGTGGTTGAGAAATCTTAAGAG
>NC_092686.1:9817697-9862697 GCF_964275005.1 Diadema setosum
TGAAATGCGACTCTATGTTTTAAACAGGCGACTTCAAAATAGATGTATGCTAAGTTACTACAGCAACCTTGAAGATGATCAGGTTACGCGAAGGAAGAAAGTTATGATAAACGACATTTGCGGTAAGATTCTGATCTTAAGAGAGGGAGGGAAGGGAAGGTTGAGGTAGAGAGGGAGAGGGAGGGGAAAGAGATAGCAGTAAATGAGGTATGGGCTGAGATGGGCCATTTGCAAGTGGCGGCAATGTTACGCCATCTTTTTACTAATTTATTTTTCCTAAATGTTGAATCGTATCATATCATACTTCACAAGTGATATTGCCACTTGCTCCTCTTTCTTTGATATTTCCCCTACGTTTGGATCCGCATAAACATGCGCACACATTCACACAGACACACAAACACGCGCACACACACACACACACACACACAGACACATACTTACACTCGCTTTCACTCTATTTCAACGACATAAATATAACATGCACTTTCGTAAGTTGGCCCTTTAATAATATGCATTAGCTCATTCTCCCCTCCCCCTTCGATCTAGCTCCCCCCCCTTCGATCTATCCCCCCCCCCCCCCGGTCCCTGTCTCCCCTTCCCTACCCCTCCTCTTAATCAATTCCTCCAGAATGATGAAACACACAGAAACCAGCCGTCACGTTCTGTCGTCAAATCGTTCTGCTTTCCTTGATTCCCTCCCCCCCCCCCCCCACCTCTCTAATTCTCACTCTATTGCATGCATACATTTCGGATGTCTGCATGTGCACACCGTGTGTTTCTGTTGGTTCATAGAGATACAAAGGAAAAAAAAAAACTAGTCATTTCACAAGCATACAACTTGAATCAGAGAGGTTGAAAAGTATTCTATCTCGGCACCTTTTGTGACACGGCATTGAGTGTGTGAGTATCATGTCTGCATCACGTGTGGCCAAGAAGATCTGAAGTATACTTATACCTCGCAATAATCATTACAAATTACAGCTATTCACGGTTGAGCCAACGTTACTGTAGTGATTCCTAACGCCGCTTTAATGAGTGCGGCCGTGGTTCATACACAACACACACAAAAACAAGCACACATCGACACGCCACACGCACACACAAATCGATATATAATTGGGCCATTAAAAGTGGGTTGCTACTACCTTGAGAAAAAAAAAAAGGATCGCACTCTTGGATAATCGATGGAAATGAGATCACCTTTTGTGTGGGGTCAGTGACCAAGGATCAGCGACCCAGCGGTCAAACATTCCGTCCAGTGGTCTTAATAATAAGTGGATTCCGAAAGTGCGCCTTACACACTACTCATAACCTTAATTAGAAAAAGCGCCCCGAAGAGGAACTTTTTGGAGGCGTAAATATTCACAACTGAACGACACATGCCTTTAAAAAACAACAACATATACGAGGTGTTTCATCGTGACGAAGTATTACCAAGAAGCTCCTTGTGAGTGCTGAAACACACTTTTCAGCAAAATTCAGCATCACACAGCATAGTAAGTCGGCTGCCCTTGTAATCCTCCACATCTCTAAAATACTGCAATCTTCTGTCTTAAAGAGCATGAATGTAATAAAAATGTAAACGTGTACATTTATTATAATCATGTTTGTGCATGGACATCATAATATACGTAAGTACAAGCAAGCATATGCTCGTATGTTGCTCTGTATATATGATTGTAAATGTGTGTAGGTCTAAATGTGTGTATGTGCATGTGTGTGTGTGTGTGTGTGCGTGTGTGCGTGCATGTGTATGTGTGTATGCGTGCATGTATGTGTGTATGTATGTGTAAACATGTAAAGTTAACGTTCCGCAGCTGTTCTGCCGGCTTTGTGCTTGTCGACTTCGTAAAGACTTTTACCGATTTGTTAACCGACATCCGTTACATTGCCATCTTATTCATCATTATTGTTCATGGAAACATGTCCGTGGGATAAGCCGGCCTTTGAGGGCAGGTGCATGGATTGAATTGGCAAGCCGCTGCTGGAGTCTACAAGTTGTAAATAAGAGACAAGCCTACTGTTAGCTTTCAACCATAATTCGTATCGTTTAAATACATTATTGCGTGTTCCATTAACGGATTCTGCTCGTATTCGGCACTTTCATCTCAGTTATCATACCCGGGGAAATGTTACAGAAATCATGGCGTATATGTACTTTTGTTTCCTCGTCGCCAAATACACAGGCAAGTGGTCTTGTGTAAGATTTGGTGCGAGCGTTTTACTACGGGCAAATGTCGACTTACGGAAATCCGTGCCTGAAAACGAGCGTTATCCTTGTCTATACACACCTGTTGCATACTGTCATAAGTCAACACATGATAATAAAATATGATACTAGTACTAAAAACAAAATAAAACAAGAATAGTAATAATAAGTTCGAATGTACTATTGTTTTTATTATCATTATTATTATTATTATTATTATTATTATTATTATTATTATTATTATTATTATTATTATTATTATTATTATTATTATTATTACAAAATGCCATTCTAAGCACTACAAAAGGCAATGCACGTCATGCCATGTTACGCTTCCATTCTAAATGAACCGAAGAATATTAAAAATGCACTAACTGACACCATCGCTACACACACACACACACACACACACACACACACACACACACACACATAACACAGGAGTTCAGTCTGGCTGCCTCTTTCTGGTGTACAAAGACAAAATCTAAATAGGCCTACTGATCAACGCACCTAATACAGTAATAGGGAATAGTATGGATATTATACCTTTTCTTGCTCTAGTGATCAGCAACTTGGAGCAGCGAAGCTCGAATCCTGACCCTTGACATTCAGAGCACAATCCGCTGCACCACAGTTAGTGCCACATGATTATCTAAATTTAGAATTATATGCCCTATTACGGGTTGATTAAAAGTTTCAAAACAAACCGAAATGATGACTTTTCTTGCCAGCTCTTGTGGCCGCGACTTCATTATCAAGAGGAGTTTGACTCGAGGAACATCCGCAACTTCTCTCGGGTTGTGTCTCTAAACCTATACTATCATGTAATATCATTTTACCCGCAAAGTTTTGTTCAAATTCAACTTTGCGCATAAGGTTCTGCAAATCGAACTGATGAAGTTAAAACTTGCTCCTGTTCGGTACATGGGAATTACCACTGGCTGGTTATAATCCTACTGAACTTGAGAAACAACAAGCATTTAGATATTCATACACAACAACTTCCTCATTCTGCAACAACAGAGCGTCACTGTCGTACAATGCATTACACAGAAATATCATTTTTAATACGATAATATCTATTGCAATATGAATGCACATAGAATTCTTGCTTATGATACAAATCAGTGTATCAAGCTTAAATCATCTCATTAATGTATACACTGGCTATTTCCATCAAAAGTCCATGTGTAGCGCATGTGTTTGTTTTTTTTTTTTTCCGCGATAGGACATACATTCTCCGTCCATGCAACATTTCACAATCTTGTTTTGATAGTGAGGGTTGGCGCCCTTCAAGACGTCCGTCACACATCTCAAGCAAACATACGCCAGTATGGTAAAAGGCTGTGATCTCATGCACTGTCACTCAAAAGCTACGACCTGCAGCTGAAAATGTGACACAATGAGCTCCTTAAACACCTTCACGTTAATCTGTCATTTGAAATGGATCAATTCGAAAACAAGGTCAAGACGGTGCGTGTTGACTTAAGGCGAGCGCAGCAGAGCGAGCATGTTATTGAGCGCTGACCGTGTAGCCACAACAGACGCACGCGCATCTGACGAGGACACCCCTCTTCTACGCATGCCCACACCTACAAGTCCGCTCACTTCCCTTCGTATAGGAACGAATACATTTACACAAGTAAACATCCAACTCAAGGTTGCAGGGGTGCAACGACTCGCATGGTGAAAAAAAAAAGCGTAACACGGATGATCTCGCATACCTGGGCACACTTACTCGTCACAAAGCTGTGACGGACGAAGCAGCGGACTTCAAAATGTTTGTACAGTTGATTTATCTGAACAACAATCCTTGGAGACTGTACCCCTTCTGCTTACAATATGAATGTATTGTATAATAATAATGTTTAAAGATTCTTTCTTCACGTATACTACAAATGCGCATGCGCAATTTGCTTTATGTTTTATCACATCGACACACACACTTCCGTTGTACAAACGCAGACTAACTAAAAAGACATAATTTACGTTGCTTGCTTATTATGACATCACAGAGTTGAAACCGCGAATAGAATGAAATGAAGTTTCGCACTGTTTCAGCTCAAAGGTGGGAAGGTACTACGGTACTGCAAAGGTTGATCAGTACATTGCCTATATCCGATAAATCTTTGTATACAGACACTTACTAGCAGCACATTATTAGAAATGGGAGATTGTGTTTTTATCCGCTCATGTCAAGTAAACGTTGGTATGAACCGATAATATTGTCGCATTACAACGTTTATGTGAGGAGACATTTCCACCAAATGCAATTTACAAACTACTGTGATCGTAATAGTGCACTTACCTAAATGGATGTAGCAAGGTCGGCATCAGTCGTCGATAGCAAAGAGGGCACGTCCAGAGCAAAACAGGAAGGAGGGGTGGTGGGGGGGGGGGGGAAGAGTGGAGAGAAACATATACAGAAATATATGTTAGTATATTTTCCCAAAATAAACGAATCACAGAATCATGATTGGTCATATTAGATAATTCTACGTTGCTATTCAAACTGGAAAATATTATGTTTTCCTTACCCATACCCATACACTGACATTTTGAATGCATTTCGAGTTCAGTTACAGGTGATTTTGTCTGCTCATATCCCTTCTGCGAAACGATATAATTATCACCATTAATGATGTACAGAACGATATACTCTGGTTGTTAAATAAGCACCCAGAATAGAGAGTAAAACCCCGGGTTTGTGGTTGCTATTTTACAAAATAGACAATCAAGATACATGAATAAACAGACAGCAACAACCAGCCATAAGCGGTCTGCCCTAAAATGCAACTTGTGTATATTTTCCTTGACATAAACCTCACTTTTCATCGGAGTTTAACGGATTGCAATACGTATAGTTTAAAGGCATATAATGTTTGCTGCTGGTATGCTCCTATCTCTTATTGTTATTTTTCACTTGGAGAATGGAATGTGAGGTGTGGGGAGGGGGGTTCTACTTCTTTTTTTTCCTCCATTTTTTTTTCTTCTGTGATGGTGTGTTGGTAATGGTGAAACTCCCGTTCGATAGTATCAGACTTGATGTTTCTTTGTTCGACAAGGAGTTGTTAAATGGTGCATTGCGGTGAAAAAACGCACTAAGTCTTTGTCTTGCACACTAGGGGGTTGGAGGTTGGTAGTCACCGAGTCCGCTCATCATCCGCTCAAACGAACTTGAATGGAAACACTTCCTGTCTCTGATCTTTGTTCGATTTATCTCCTCCTTCAATGACGGTCCCCCCCCCCCCCTCCTCCACATCTCTCACTAATATCTTATCCTCTTGGGGGCATGCATTTCATGAAGTGTTCTGTCAGATATTTTTTCAAGCTAGTGAAATGCTTGCACCTCATTGGCTGAGAGCAAATTTGTCCGACAAATTTGTCGGACGAAAAGCTTGTGAAATGCACTCCTGATCTCTCACTGCCTCTTAATCACTATACTTTTATATAACTGTATATTCCACACCTTGCCCCGCCTTTCCACACATTTAGTTTGTCTCCCAGATTTGTTAGTTCTTCAAATCAAACTTTACGAGTATAGATGATGCTTTCACACATTTACCATGCATTTGATATTCAATCTACAACGCGACCATACGTCATTGATACATGTACGTGTATTTTCTGCATTTGTTATTAGTTTTAGATAGTAGTAACATTGCTGTGTCATATGTTCTACGTGTCACATTAAAAAAAAAGGTTGCATGAATTTTTGTTTAGGTTCTTAATTACGTCAAAACATTGTTTCTTTTATCCTTCTAGAACACGTTATTATTCCCATCAATCCTCACCTTCACAATTTTAAATTGAAATTACTTCTTTTTCTTACACACAAACACACAAACACACACACACACAAACACACACACTCTATCCATCCATCAATCTATTCATCTCTATATCTATTTGTATCTACATCTATTTGCATATTGCTTTCTCTAACTCACAACCTTCCCGCGCCCATGAACCTCTCCAATTCTTTTTTATCCATTCTGCGTTTGTAATACTTATTGTGATACATACATTAAAGTTTTATTGCAATCATGTTATCAGCGCTATTATCTGCCAATATTGCATCATGTGCTACATATTAATTTATTTTGCGTATTTTAGGGTGGCTTTTGAGGACAGTACTCTGCGAATCTGCATACCTTAATTGGGTATTATGTAATCTTTCCCTTTTAGTCCTCGTGCTAAAATCAACTAGACCACGTAGACAGCGTTATGTAGTTTTATGAATTGGTGACATGTTTCATGATTTTGTCTCTCGATTTTTTTGTTGTTACATTGTCTTTATTTTGACCGAAAACCGTTTGAAACTATGGATTGTTTTATCCTTTAACTTTGACACAATAGTAAATCAGCATCGGACTGCGAGTAGATTTTGTTCTGAAAAAAAGTATGTACTTTTTCCACTTCAAACTAATGCGACTCATATTCCGAAACAAACTTGTGAACTACAAGATCGTGTATAACATAATGATTACTTAATTCAATATAATACATGCACTCACACACACACACACACACACACACACACACACACACACACACACACACAACACACACACATACACACACAGAGTTACACATACAGAAGAAACGCACACAAATACACACATACATATGCAATAAATCACACTTGGGCGTGCGTATGCACATAAACAAGGTACTTATTATATAAGTGCAATAAGGACTTTAAAACAACACTGCATTCGACAGATGATTACCCCCGCACACCTCCCACAGCGGCGCCATAAGCAATATCCATGCCTGAGATGGCGTGTAATAGGATCACGCTGGCACATATTTGGATGGAAAACGAAATGAACAAGCTCTACCCATGCACCCTTCAACTGGTACTCAGATAAAAAAAAAATGATTTAAGAGAGGAACAAATAAATGGTCTCTGCTCGCCATAATATCGTCGACAATATACATTGGGTCATCACGCCGCTACTCGTCATAAAATAATGGGCAGTCACACGCCGATAAAGTACGCCAATCCGGACAGAGACGGATAAGTAACGAGAGAATATTCGTCATCACGTAGCCTTATTGGTTCCACTTTTATTACCCCAGAAGAATGAAAAAAAAAAGGCACAATGTCATATAACGCCAAAAGTATGAAAATTGAGTTAGCACGCAAATCAAACCTATCCGTCACTTCCTCTCACAAGCACACACACGCACAGGCACACATACAACAACAACAAAATCTCGACATGTTAGATGTTATTTTTTTTTTCACATAGCGGCGACATGGAAGAATGTCTAGCAATGATTACCCTACGGACATACATGAAATGGAAACAACCGTGAGAAGTGATACTAACATATCATTTACGCCGAGACATAGGAAAAAAAAACAACAACAACGAGAAAATACATGATAAGAAGATTCGCTGTAAAGTGCCTTGGGCATAGGATACATCACGTTTCCCAAGTGGACGAAATATGCAACACTGCCGACAATGTCGCGAGTGACGAGAAAACAGGACGTTCACCCTTCCAACACACGCAATTGCTCAATTGTATGTGATCATATCAAATTAGCTCCTTGTTTTGTTTCATTTTGTTTGGGGGGGGGGGGGGAGTGGGAGGAAAACTTCTTTTTCAAGACGCTTCGCATCCAAAATGGACCACTTGGTATCAACTTACTATATACTCCTTGAAAGAAAGAAAAACATGGAAGGATTAGTTCAGTATACAGCAAACACTACTAAAATACTTCGGTTTTGAAGTGCAACGTCAGTCTACTCCACACGTTGGCGGACCACTGAGAGTGTAATGCTTATTAATCGCCGGGTAAATGGCGCCACTCCCCGGACTCTTAATGGGCTGTACAGCTGGCCGATCACACGGTGACAACTGGAGGAGCGTTTGCTCTTAAAACTGAGATGAAATTTGTGCGCACTAAAAACCGCTTCGAACTATCCATAATTGCTACAGCAGACATTCCAGGAGCCCTTTAAACGAATTTTTCTTTAAACAAATTTTAAAGATATTTGTAGAGACCGAACATATTCAAATATTCAACCGTTTATATAATTTCATTTCTAAACCTATCTATCATCAATAAGCATGTACGCTGCTCGTAACAGTCTGACTTTTTAACCATCTTTAATTTCAGATTCAAAAGTCAATAATGACATTAATATTATGCCTTTTCCATTGCAGAAATTTCGATGCACAACATTACATTCTATCATCGGCAGGAACAATGCGTCTAGTGTTAAATACACACACATACACACACATACACACACACTGCTTGTATAAGGGCATATCTGATCTTTTCTATGTTATATACACACCTTCAAATCAGCCATCTAATTTCACGGCATGCGTAAATTGCTTGTGAGAAACCTGTCCCATATTCTCCCATAACTAACGTCTAAGGATTCACATTTTTTCCATGGGAGGTGACAGTCAGAACAATGTCTTGAATGATAATATTGAGTTAGGTAATGTCGCAGGGGTTGAAAATGAAGCGATGGTTCGTGAAACATCGATAAGCACTTAAACCTCTATGTGCCAGGGACTTTGGACAGTTTGTTTAAAGCTATTGGGTTTTTCTGTGCCAAAAGAGTTAAATGAATTGGGTGTGGTCACTGTCCGTCTTACCTTGTTCCTCCAGCTCCTTGATATCTTCGAAATAGTAGACATCGCGAAGAGTCTGAAATTTCTCACCCCACATCATGGCGGTGGAAATGCACGCCATCAAGACGGAAATATATTATAGCCACACATTCCTTCCAGGCATCGCAATGTTGGCAAGAGGATGAAGGAGGGGAAGGAAAAGGTGCGCGTCAACGCCGAATTTCTGCCATGATTAGTTAGGGGAGAGGTTGGCAATGATGCAGGCGAATTAAATCGAAATCATCGGCGCACACAGAACTCCATTAATCCGCAACGGGAAGAGGAGCAGACGTCTTCTTCTGGCGATGGAAGAAGAGGTGCTGAATAGTCTGAAAATTCTGTAATCTGTCAGCTAGTATCCACTTCGCGGAGTTGTTTGACAGAACATTGAGTCACATCCGAGCTATCTTCCACCGCCCAGAGAGTTTCCTGTTATATCTGTAGAGAAAAGGTACCATCCACAAACACAATCATGAACAGGATTGTTCAGAATTTAAACGATAATCAAAATGTACTTCCTTTTCTTTTATCACTCGCTCCAGAGACGGGGGGGGGGGGGGGGTAAAGAATTAAATGGATCCACAAGAAAGCCAGAAGATAAATCTTAGTCCTAAGTCGAGGCATCCTGGAGTCCAAATCGGAAGGGGGATAGGAGGGTGAGTGATGTGGGGGCTTCAGTCTCCTTCTGCTGTCTCGCGCTGTTTGCAGACGACCAACGAGCGGCCCTAGCGTCTCGACGGCAAAATCAATGTGGGGCGATCACTCGCAGAGAAATCGCCGGCTTCCATGGGAGTCAGCCGACCGTTGCCTGTATCGCAATGTCGCTGCTGTTGCTGTTTCTCTTTAGTTCTTTCTTCTTCTTCTTTTTTTTTTACCATGAGCGGGCTGTCGTGTGATCATCTCCTGTAATCCAATACGGGAGGCCCCTCCTTTTTATTCATGCTCTCATCTTTTCCACTTGTGTGTAGTCATCAAAGTCAGACGTTCTCATTTGTCTCCATTGGACGAAAAAAAGAAGACGTATTAAAGGATAGGGAGGTATATAGGTCATCAAAAGGCATGAGCATCCAGTAGTTGTTGGCTGTTTGTTTGTTTGTTTTTTGACATAGCTGCCAAAAATTCTTTCCTTATTTAGGTTCTCAAAACTGCCGTGGATCTTGCTCTTTACATCGATGACGTGATCTTTCGAGGTCATGACAAGATAACACATCACTAAACAAAGTTGAAAAAAAAAAAAAACATTGCCAAAGCAGAGCTGTTCCTGTTGAAGCTGTTTTATCGCCGATTCAGTTACGATTTGCTTAACACTGATAACTTTTTCCCCCAAAGAAAACACAGCAACAACAATTCCAAGAGAGCATCTAATGCACGATCCTTCAGGGAGTATCGATTGACGAAATTAGATCGATTTTCGTATTGTCCGCTTTTCGTTCCCACGTGGGATGGCCCAACGCGATGGATTGCAGCGTAGACCACTGAAAGACACTAAAGAAGCGCCCGTGACCCATTGCACAGACACACGTACGTCCTTCCGTCAAAGAGAGGTAATTAAAGCCAAGTTTGAATCGCGCCAGATCTCGGGAGATCCCTATCCCCGAGAAGGACGGTGTAGAACAATTCAATCGGCATGACTGTGCACAGATAGAATCGATAATCCATTTCGAGGGAGATGCGAACTTCTAAACAACGACAACAATTCGAAGCTCGGAGCAATTTGAGATACGGGTGGCAAAAGATCAGCCACACAAAGGAATTGATTCGATAATCTTTGTTACATTTAATTTGTATGTTATAAGAAGATAATATTATTATCTTGTAACGTGGATAAAGTGGATCTTAATAACCCATGAGAGGCCGTTGGTTTTAGATTAGAATTAGGTCCAATAAGATTTCCTGACAATAAACTGATGAGGTTAAAGAAGTGCCTCCATTGATCATTACCCGATATGCCATCTTAAACGAAAGCATAAACGCCTATGCAATTTTATTTTATTATACAACACGTAATGAACGCATCTCCTGTGATTGATTGAATTGGAAGAGGGCGTTTAAAGTTACACCTTGATGCACTCCTTCGCAGATTTTAGCTATTTTGACTACGGGGTCCATGTCGCTGAATCCTCGAGTTAAATGTTAAATGTTCAAGCTTCGGTAACGCAACCCCCCACCAAAAAAAAAAGAAAAAGAAAAAGAAAAAAAAAAGACAAGTCATCAACACGTGAGCTTTTGTGTTTCTAATTTGCACCATGAGTGAAGCTGTCTGTATTTTCGGTTACAAAAGTAACATGAAAATCAGGAGGTCGTTTAACAAAAACGACCCCACCACAAAATTTGTGTGACCGTGATAAGCAAAATTAAAATGCATTTTTGGCACTCATTTCATACTGTGTTGGTATCAACGCCTAATCGTCGGGATAGTTGACAGCACCTAAATTTCAAAGATGATTTTCGGAAAGCCGTGTCTACATTTTGGTCGTCTTTTCCGATTCTTTGGGATGGTTTTGTATTAAGATATATCTTTTCTTGTACTAACATTATAAAGATTGTGTGTGGCGACTGCATTAAGCCTTTTCTTTTTGGGGGGGAGGGGGAGGGTTGAGACAGGTTACTACTATTTTGCTTTAGGGTTTGAACATACACTGTATTTTGCGTTCATCTGTGTGTGTGTGTTTGTGTGTGTGTGATGTTTGACGCACGTCAGTGACGTGACATGCTATCTTACCTCCTTACATTGAAAGTAGAGAATGACTGCGTGCATGCGTGATCATTGGAGGCTAGTTTTATGCCATGTTGATACCGTTACCCATTAAACTGTATAAAACTACATTGTATTTCTGATTTTGAGCTTGCAAAGATGTGTGTTTGTGTGTGTGTGTGTGTGTGTGTGTGTGTGTGTGTGTATTTGTGTGTGTGTGCGCGCGCGCGGGTGCGTGGCAGGTACCCAAATTGCTCCAGGGGTTCTCCGAGGAAGATTACCTTTTAATCGATCGAATACACAAATGGAAAAGAGGTTAGGCTGAACTTCTGCCAACCGGAATATGGGTCGACCATTCGCAGAGCACCGGGAGGCGATCCGAACCCAACAGGGATGGTGTCGCTGAAAAGAAAACCAGTTGCGGAGCAAGTCCTGAAGAATACAAGACAGTTCAAGTGTCCACTGGCGATTAAGGAGGTCATCACGGAGTGGACATTGTTGGTGGCCTGCCAAGAGAGGAGGTCCACTCTATTTTTTGATTTCCTTCCTCGAGGAGAAGCGAGGCGTGGAAGAGCGGTCAATTTCTTGTCAAGTCATTATGCCTCTCAAAAGTGCGTTTGATGGGAAGAAGGATTTGAATCCCCTCAAGCCTTCGTGGCACTGGGCAATTATTCAAATGACCTACAAATCTAAAGAGATCTTCATTCGACTTATTCTTCGCTTATTCTTGAGGGGAAAAATACGAAATCACAAAAACTCGCGAAAGCATTTAGCTATATTATGCCAAGGTATACCATAGAGACAGAGGTAATGTGACACCCACAGAGGTGACACCCAAAGAGGTGACCACAACTTGCACAAGTACTAGAAAGACCATGACGAAAGAAATAACATCCGGACGTTTGCAAAGAAAGAAGAAAGACTGGAGAAATCTTTTCAAATCCTTCATTTTGCAAGTACAGAGGCAGATTAGAATGATCAAAAATGTGCATTAATCTCATTGACACTATCACGAAGATGATGCATCTTTTCACAGTTGAGTGTAGGCACTCAGCAACTTGCTTTAAATAGAAATAAACAGCTAACAAACAAACAAACAAACAAAGACTGCGCCTCGTGACTTCGTTCACAGTCATGATGAGATGAGAGCAAACACACACGCACACACCAAAAACTCCTTGTTTTGGAAATATTGTGCTAAAGGGGATACTTATAGTGGCGAAGTAATCTTAGTAATCAAAGTAATGCTCTGCGCTCGTTAAAAAAAAAAAAAAAAAAGTAAAAAAATCACTGTAAGTAGCCAGGTTTAAACGAGAAACGTCATTATGAATTTCGCACCGACGTGCAGGGCAACTACTGGACTGAAGGTGATTGCCGTACGAGAAGCCAGGTGAGGGCAGCCATTTGATGTTGACCTGCACATACCATATCTCCCCAGCAGAAATGGACAGAAGGATAAGTGGATGGATGGGTCAACGGACACGCTCCGACGTGTGAGGCTGGCGACAGATCCGATCAGAATTCGTCTTCATAAACCTTGTCAAGTGACGAAAGGGTAAACAGGATGTTGAGAAAGCGCCAGAGTTGCTGTAAACTTGCGGCTGACCAAGCCCTGTGAAATCGAACGATGAGTATACTAAAGTGCCTCGGCCGCACTGATGCGCGTGCAACAGGCCAATACTCTTATATATGATTTCGTGGAAATGACACTTATAAAAGGCGTAATCACGGATTTATTACCATTAACATCAAGACTAAAATGTTTTACGCAGAGCAGTGCAGACACACTTTCTGTGAGGGATACATGTATATTCAATGAGGGGGAATCTGTCCTTTTGAGGAAAGGTTAAAAATTCGTTTAAGTGAATAGTCTGTGCCGAGTTATACGTCATACAAAATTAATTTAGAATGATATACTAATCTGACCGTGAATGATGAGAGCATATGGCGACTATACGAAAAAGCATAACATTTCTGTCATACTGTAATGTGTAATACCCGCAGACAATGCAGTATGCCCTTTAATGACTTTCTTCTTTCAAGATGAACATTCTTCATTACGCCTGGGAGCAAGACACATTTGAGATGCTGTTTCCATGTATATCATTATCCGACTACAATCGATGCGTCATCGCTTGACCTTTTCTGTGACTTTTTCTTTCTTTTAATCATACCATTCTTTCGTCCATCCCACGCTTTAACCCTGCCTCTACCCATCCCACGCAGTGGTTGACTCCAGGCAAGTTTCGATTCAGTATCCAGTCACGTCTAAGGATGGAAAATAAGCATGCCCACCTTACAATTTTTGGATAAAATATCAGCTGCATTGACTCATTACGCTAGGAACGCGTCTTAATGACAGGCGCACAGCGGGACAAAAATATGACCCCGTTTAGATCAAATTTCTTTCGGGGAGATGCAACTGCCCTCAATTTTCTGCTAAATGACCCAAAGAGACTAATTCAGAGGACATGACATAGGCCTTCAAGACGTGTGTCTTTGGAGAATAGTAATATCTGTACAACTGAAAACCCAACCAGGTTAAAGCTGCATAATGAGGCCTTGCTAATTTTAGACAAATTTTCGTCATTATCTTTACACTTGCAAATGGTGGAGTCGGAAATGCAATATCCTTGTTATACAATATATTTTGACTTTGCACATTGTAATAGTTTGTAAGTTGATATATATTTATTTATTTATTTATTTATTTATATAATTGTTACGTAAGTTGATATATATTTATTTATTTATTTATTTATTTATATAATTGTTACGTGCTTATTTCATGGATGTGGAATAAATCAAAACTATTAATTATATATGATCCTGATGATTGATCAGGGAGTCAGAAAGAATATCGTTTTGCACGTTACTATAATACTATGAGGGTGGTTTTTTTTTTTTTCTCGAATGCACGGGTACAATCGCTTCTCTTAAACATAGCGTTAATGTCAGACTTGTGGCTCGACATTGAGGTTGTTTAGAATCTCTTTGTCCCAGACCGCCAATTTTGCCAGCAGAACGCTTGACTGACCCGTTACAAGGTTGAGCAGACATCTTATCGTCGCGGAGAATACAGAGTAGATGTGCGCCGAGCAAGTTTATACCGGCATCGCCAATTCCCCCGACTCACGCCCGAATGTCCCCCACTATTGATTTTATATCGATCCGGAGCGGTCCCGTGATAAAGACGGTCAACGCCAACGTTGTTTTCAGAGGTAGATGAATTGGGCTAAAATTTGCATTCCAGCCGTAGACACTTGTGCGCGCCCGTGTGTGTGTGTGTGTGTGTCCTAATAGAAATGTGGGAGGACTTTAAATCTTTCTTTCTCTATTTTTTTTTTTTTTTTTACCGCGGTGAACAAAATACCATGACTTATAGAATGGTGGTGTCCCATACGCCGTGTGCCGCATGTTTTTGTTTTGTATCGAGCTAACATCGTCACAATGTGAAACGAAGGTATGCAATTCTCGCTGTTACAATAAGAAGGATTTAATTATACATCTCCTCCAGCATGATGATACCGATGATTAGTCACTTTTTTTCTTCTTTCGGATTGCCAAGTAATCACACCCTAAAATGACGATGATAATATCTATCGCGTCTATGTTGAAATATAAAATTGCAATATTGATAACAAGAACAATGATAACAACAATAATAATGAAAATGTGTTATGAACGCATACTGTATAAGAGTTTCTGTGTGTGTGTGTGTGTGTGTGTGTGTGTGAGTGTGTGTGTGTGTGTGTGTGTGTGTGTGTGTGTGTGTGTGCGTAAAGCAAGAATATATAATTTCAGCATGTAATAATGACATAAAAACGATTACACTTTCATCGTATTCTCTGTTCTGTTGCCCACACATTTCAGATAACTTACAGGGTCTGTACAATGAAGGTTATAACTTCTTGTGATGTTCATTTCTTCCAGAACAAAAGTACGAAAGTTCACAGTTGCAATTTGTACTAAACACGTGTACACAGATCAGCGAGGTGTTCGGGACTCTATGGCCCGAATTCACGAAGGTGGTATAAATGAAACCATGGTCTAAACCATAGACAAAAACCATGGAGCGCCAAGTGTCGTATGGAATATTTCGTCATGAAATCAGTCATTTCGTCGATGAAATGATTATTTTGTTAAGAAATGACAACATTTTGTAACTAGATGAACATTTTGTCCACGAAATGATATTTTCGTTAACGAAACGGTCATTTTGTCGACAAAATGATCAATTTCGTAACGAAATATTCCGTGCGACACTTGGCGCTCCATAGTTTTTGTCCATGGTTTAAACCATGGTTTCATTTGTACCACCTTCGTGAATTCGGGCCTATCTGTCGTTGTATTTACAATCACTTGATAAACACGAGTACCGGGAAGTGCTAATGGACCACGCCCTCCTCCGAATATTTCATTGCAACTTCGTCGCATAACAGCAGTTTTCCACGAATCAACGGCAGACAGGACATATTATAGTCTGCATGTGCCACGTATATCAAGCCGTCTTTACTGCGGCAGTCGAGGGCCATTAAAGGGTTTTACGAGAGCCGATTAAACCTTTCAAATTGGAGGGAGGTGGAAATGACATGAGTCCAGTTTCATCAAATTTAAAGGCCCCCTGACAAAGTGGCGACGCTTTAGGCTCTAACTCGACGTAAGATGCTGATATATCTTTACTAGGATTATGACCACCAGGTATTTATGATCGCTTTTTATTGCAACTCTCCTTACCTAGTCATGAATGGGCTTGAGAATTGAGGTCTAGATATTCCATATAACGTATATCCACAGTGTATCTTTGCACAAGAAAAAGAAACATTTGATGTAATAAGCGTTTCGCCATCTCCTCCAATACAGAAAATCGACACTAAGTGTCAGATATCCCTTCAGACATATACTGTGGATATTTTTTCATTCTTGAAAACATAAGAGAGATGCCTGCGCCCTTTATTCACATTAAATTAGCAAGCTTTAGATTTGCGACGCGAACGCTAAGACGACGCAGCCTTCCGGGTTGGATAATGGAAACAGCATTTTTTAATTGCCTCATTGGCTGATTAGCGTCGTCTTAGCATTCGCGCCGCAGATCTAAAGCTCGCTATTGTCCGCTGCCAACGGGTGCTTTGACTGACATTAATTTTGGCATACAAAATACCAAAAACAAAGCAAAATAAAGCAAAAAAAAAAAAACACCCCAAAACACGATAGTTACGGCTTCTCAAAAACTAATTCGAAGTGACATTTAAAACTAAGAGCAAAGTGACAGACTTTGATACCTATTTTATCAGCAATGCATGTAATTGTATAATACGACATGGATTCTTGCCAGCGCTGTCAACGCGCGTTGTACCTCAGGACTCGTGACATCAATCGCATTGCGTAGAACAAGCATTTGTGTGTGTGTGTGTGTGTGTGCGTGTGTGTTTGTGTGTGTGTGTGTGCGTGCGTGTGTGTGTGTGTGCGTAGAATAAGTTTGTTGCGTTACTGTCTGTCGCGATTCGACTGCCTCGAAGTCGCTTTTTTTTTTTTTTTTTTTATTACGTTGCTACACCAACTCTATTATGTCATGCTCCCCGAGTTCAGAGTCTGGGGAAGCCAGCCTAATTCAAACAGACAAGTTCAAGTGCCTTGCAGCTTCGCGCCTCAAAATCTACACACACCCTGATAAGATGAAGAACAATATTTTCAGTAGTCGTCTGCTAGTATTATCATTTTGGTCCAAACAGAGAGGAACATATCAATGTCGTCGCGGTAAGTGCTGTTTTACTGTGCATTGTATTGCTCCCACGACACGATAATATCGTTGTGAGTTGGGGCAACATTTCTTATTTTCTTTTGCTCTGACAACGTTTGAGGCGGGAGCTTTCAGATGACGCTCGAGTCAGTCAAAGTATGTTTTGCCATTGCATTCATTGCTGATGTCCTTTCTTATGTGATGCGCCTTCCCATTTTGGAAATGGGATATCACCAAGGTCTTTACCTGCATGCATGCTCCAGTCTATTCATTTAGCCGCTGGAATAATATGCCTCATTTGCATCAAAACTTAACAGGCGCGGACTGGAGTTTCGAACGGATGAATCACCATGGCAACGCATGCGACGAGCACGTAACATTCACCGTGCGCTGCAAATCATTTGTTTGATAATGTGCGGGTCTAATCAAAATCATTCAATAGAAAGAAATATATATCAACTCTTCTGTTTATTCACTGCTTAGCGCATAGGTAGTTAAGTTATTAGCAAAGGTTGACTATATATACGTAACTCCGATATCGAATGTTATTTTGCGAATTAATTTAAGTAGCTAATTTGGAGACTGTGGGTGAGGCGGGGGGGGGGGGGGGGAGGTGAGGACTTCTATACCTTGACAATTTCCTGAAACGCACAGTGCAGGTTCCATTGTAAACAGGAAAAATCTAAACATTAGGATAGAGGGCTACATTTGATTTTCGCTTAAATATGGGGCTCTTCACTAAATGATGTGCTCCTGACGTCCACCGTCATACATCACAATTAGCTCACTTTCATTCACAACATTTTGGTTCTTCGTTGTCACCTTTCCCGTCATCTGCTGGAATTGTAGGTGCAACGTGATGCGCCCTACGGGAGCGATTATTGATTGGCTCTTAATTATTTCTGTCATTTCTGAAGGGGAAAACAAGGAACAGAGGGAGACTATAATTACCTTCTCTTCCCCACCGCACGCACGCGCACATTGCTGGTGTGCGCGAATTCCATGCGTGCATGTCAATGGCGACCTCGGATGGCTGAGCGAAACGTGCGGTTCAGACTCGAAACATTGTTCTACGTGAGCCCTAGCTATAGACAAGGCGTCTGATTCGGATGCCCGAAGAGTTCTTTTAATGCCATCCTACGTCATCTTTGCGTCATCGCATCCATTATCAGACTCTGGGAGTAATGGGGGGAAAGTTGAAAAGATTCTGCATTACGAGATGGCAGTTTCATCATTTTTCGCGTTTCTAGGGTTATCAATTCTTCAATACCACGACGCCGCGGCGAGAGAATCAGCGACGACCAATAATGGATAGCTTCCGGGAGGTACCTTCCAGCACTTTCCACGGTCCCCCTCTCAGACCATCTCCCATGAGAACTTCATCAACTTAAATGATTACATCCATCATCTTGTTTGGTATTGGTTTTGTTGAGTAACAGTTTCGTTTCACTCTATATACTCCGGCACACCGCTGCTGTCATGCTGATGATGTATCAGCGCGAGTGGGCGCCATTTTGGTTCGTCCTTGTCCAAATTTCTGTCTGTCTTTCGGAGTAGATTGTTGTTTTCTCAAGCCCTCGTTGTTATTTCAGCTCATTGAGTTTTCCTCAAAGAAAATCTGATTTTAATCAAATTGATGTAGCAACCGAAGTAAAAGTTCCGCGAAAGTCTGAGCGATATCGGACACACTCTGAGAAAGCGACCTACGATGCAAAAATGTCAGAAGATTACCCAAGATGGCTTCCACTGCACACTTCCAACCTCGTTTTGGTCACGTGATTGTGGAGAAAGCTTGTGCACATTATCCTCTTTATGACTGCACCAAAAAAGACAGTTTCTTCTCTTACGTTTTGCATAAAAATAAGTAAAAGTAAGTAAAGACAGACGCGAAGCGTTTTAGGCACGTATTGATCATAATTTAAGAAATTAGGTTCGACTTGCCCGTCGCTTTGAACGCTATTTGTGCGGTGGTAAACCAACGTTTAAAACCCCAACTTAATGTATCCCTGCATTCATCCAACGTCAATTTTCTCTGAAAGGGGGTTTCATGGATCTAAATGATGGAACAGAACAAGGAATCGTACTATATAAGTCCGGTGTGAAAGGGGAGAAGTGTATAACTTTTTTTCTTTTATACAATGTATATGATTTAGTAAGAAGTATATAACATAAGATATAATGCTGAATTATTCTTCATTCATGCAGATAGCTAGCTCTTTTGTGACAACGAACTGCTGCGACAGTGGTTTATAAACAGAAACCCGACGAAAGTCAAGAATATGCTCTGTCGGAGACAGCTTGATAAAATTGCATTATTCCTTAAATGACAGCGTAAACATGGCGTCGACGGTTTTTCTGCAACCCTTCTACATTTCTGTCAACTCTTCTTCTCTTCCTTCCTCTTGATTGCGCAAATGCGGGAAATGTGTTGCAAAAATAAAATATAAAAGGGTCACAGAGTCCAAAGGGAAAATAGATATCCGGTTAAACTAAAACCACTTGATTCTGACATGATATTTCTCTCCTTCGCCAGACAAATTGAGTTATTTTTGCCAGCATAAATATTCTTCCTCCTCGCTCAGTGAGCGTGCAGAAAGAAGTGTAAAGGAAAATCGGGGTGGGGGAGGGGGGGGGGGGGGGAGAATAAGAGAAACCCACGCAGTCTAAAATCAAGTGGAAGTCCGGACAGAATTTCTCGACTGGGACATGATATCTGACACTTTTGCCGGATGAATTGAGTTGCACAAATGTCAGAGTTTATACACGATCTTATCGAGCTTTGCGGGACAAAACACAAGTTATGCCTGCTCCTTCCATTACCCACTAACAATGTTTGTAATATTTCCTTTATACTGACTCTTGCTATACCAGTCCCACTTTTATGACGTCATTTGGACGAGTAACGCAGCTAATGACCAACGGTGAACTTTGAAGATTTCGCATGGGTAACGTGGTTATTAGATTTGAAAATAAATAAACATAGATGTACTTCATAGCATGTCATCGAATACTCAACATGGATTATTTCCTTTCTTTGTTGTTGTTGTTGTTGTTAGATTTGGGCTTTTGTTTGTTTGTTTGTTTGTTTGTTTGTTTGTTTGTTTGGGTTGGTTTTGGGGTTATTTATTTATTTTGGTTTTTTTTGTGGTGGAGGGAACGCTTTGACGTGAAAATAAATGAGCAAATAAAAGAGCCACACCGCCGAAACTTAACAGATAAGATTTAGATACAACATTATTTTCATTTCAATATCAAGGTCATACCCAACGAAGCTGAGAGGATTTAACGAAATCCAATATCTTTTGATGTTTACCTGCTGTAACGTGCGCAGACAAACGAGAAATCATGCCCCTTATCTTTCTCTTTAAACTCTTAATGTCCTGGACGGCCTTGTTCTTCACGGACCATGCGTACTTACCTCATCATCATGAGAAGAAGAAGAAAAAATAGAATGACCCCAATATCTTTATCCTCGAATGCCTGGTAATTGGAAAAATGGTGTTACCCAGCTGCACAGGCGGGAGAGGAGAAACCGGCAGACAGGACGACGATTTCCCGCCTTTGGAAGACCAGATTCCTGCGATTTCTGCGTGTCATCACTTGCGCGGAGATATAATAGCGAGCTCCGTTTTGCAGTCGTTAAATCGGGAGGATCAAGCCTCGAATGCTCTTTCCTTGTTTTGATTTTTTATAAGTTGCTCAGGAGTTCGTGGCAGTTGTTGGTGTTTCAAGGCAGGGATCGCGTGAATCCACCCGTAATGATGAGGGCAATAATCGGGGTGGAAAATTACTTTCTTGATACCGTAATAAAACGCTTGTGCAAGTACGTATCGAAATTGTAAACACTTAGTAAATAGCATAAATCAACGATATTTTTCATTGCATATATATATATATATATATATACATATATATCAATGAATATAATATATTTGATATCATATTAATGTATAAATATATGTATATGTATGCACATAATTATCTTTTACAGGTTCAATGTGTTGTTTTTTTTTTGTATTTGTATTCAATGTGTTTATTTTCAGAGATCATTGAATATACCGTATATATACATATATGTGTATGTATAATAACATTATATCATATATATATATATATATATATATATATATTTATTTCGGCACACAAATTTTCGAGCGATTCGCTCTTTCTCAAATACTTGAGAAAGAGCGAATCGCTCGAAAATTTGTGTGCCGAAATAAACTGTTGGTAAACACAGCATGAACTTGGTTTCAATTTTGTTTTTGATGATACATGTATTATCACGTCAACAAGTGGACAACTTACTCAATATATGTGATAAAAACCTAAAATGGCATTGGACTAAAAATGCCATTTTAGGTTTATATATATAAATATAAATATATATATATATATATATATATATATATATATATATATATATATGGATTTGGAGGATAAGCATGCATTATATCATTTTAAGCAATTTTACTGCCGTGTACAAATAGGGTTGTTGTTTTTTTTCTTATGTTAGGGGCGAAGTCCTTTTCTTGTTCAGCTCAAAAGACGAACACTGATGTAAGTATTGCTGTAAGGCATATCTCTCCATGTAGGTGAAGTCAATGTTGTCCAAAAAACTGTTTTCTGCGGGACGCCGCCGAGAAAGCTAAGTGCGAAATTGGATTTCTCTATTCTCGTCCCAATCGTTACACGATAAAGCCGTCCGTTACAAGATAAACCTTGACCCAAAATAACGCCCACAACTTTGCTTCTCCGGTATATCCTTAATGTTTTTCTCTCACGCGCTCTTCTCTTTCTTCCTCTGTCTGTATCTCCCCCCCTCTCTTTCTCTCTCTCTCTTTATCTATCTCTTCTTTTGCAGTATTGATGTGAGAAATGAGAATACTCCATAAAGACGAAGTGTTTTTTTTTTTTCCTCGCTATTCTGATACTATTAATGGAGCACGCCTTTGTGGTACACCTAAATAGGAGAAAGGAACGCCGCATATCACTTATCGAAGGAACAGAAAGTGTATGAATGTCTTTAGATCTAAAGACAGTGGTTGGACGGTCTTTATAAAAACAAAATCCTTCTACAATTAAGCTGTATGATGACATTTTGGATGCAATACCTCAGATGATTATATACTAAGCATTAAAAATCGATTTGGTAAGACTTGTGAGGGGAACAAGTTTCTTGGAAAATTAGTCATTTTTGCCTTCGAGCACTTATAGCGTCTTCAATTCTGAAAGTTAACGGGGAAAAAAAAAGAATTGTTAGATAAATCTCCCGGAAAAGAGAGGATAAAGCCGGAAAGCCGTAAAGATGAGTTTGTGTCCGTTCAATTTCCAATTATCCGTGATGAATTACCCACGCGAAGATTCCATCTGCGTGTTAGCTCTATGACATTTAGGTCCTTATTGCCCTCAAACCGACAATTGAGCTCTATGTCTACCTGGTATTCCATTATTTAATATAATCATTACCATAAATGTGTGTGTGTGTGTGTGTGTGTGTGTGTGTGAATGTGTACGTGTGTGTGTGTTTACACGTAAAAGGGGGTCTTAAAGTTTGATTCCCTAGATGAAAACTTTCACCTGAAATGCACAGCTGCAATTATTCAGCAAGTGGAGGCATTCCCCACAACAAATGGGGTACGAGTGGGTAAAATGGCTTTGCGGGGCCACTTTTAGACTTAATTGACTGGCAGTTTACTAGTCTATGAAGAAAAAGATGTAGGTGCCTTTCTACACGCCATATTGTTTCATGTGAGAGTTGATAATAATTAATATGATACAGATTCGTTGTGCTTTCATATGCCTTTCATATGAGTCTTATCTTTATTTGATATATAATTTCTTGTAATGATATTATAATAATTCATTATTATGAGAAACAGAGTATAGATTAAAACTAACCTTGAAAGGGACGTATCTGACGGACTGATTTTACAAGTCTAGTCAAGTAAGTGGCACAGGGACTATGCCAAGTGATGAATAATTATATTACTTATTAATGAGTGTAGATAGGTGGTAAAGCAGAAGCGAAGTGATGTTCTTATCATGCAACGTGACATCCGTGTAAGACAAGCGAGTCATGAATTTAACAATCCCCACCTCCCCCCCCCCCCCCCGTGACCTCAGGTATGCATGTAGGATGTTAGGCGGGCGACACGGCGTCCTTCCAATGTGTGCGCGGATGGGTGTGAAACTCCAGTCGCCAGGAGGCGGACAGACTCTTTTCTGCGAACAGTGCGTGCGTGCGTATGTAGCAGCGGGCGTGACAGTCGAAAGTGTTGATTGGGTGCGCACGATGTTGACAGCAGTCTACGTTAGATCGGAACGTAGCGAAGATTCGCCCGTCTCTCTTCGATGTAGTTAGATCATGAAACTTTGTCGTCCTATTTCCTTCCCCCCCCCCTTCTCTCTCTCTCTCTCTCTCTCTCTCTCTCTCTCTTTCTACTTATTCACCGACTCTTTATCTGAATTATCCACCACTGCAGCCTGCTCACTAGCTATTAAATCGTATGTGTATGTGTGTATCACCTCGGATTTATAATGTGCTTTTTCGATGTACGGATTGGGTCTTGCTTGCGTCCCATCTTTCCTTTTTGTCAACGATATCTTTACATTCAACAGATCTATGACAGTAATAGCGCTCATTTATGAAGACTACAGTAGGGCGTGGTGGAAAGCATGGACGTGGATGCATAGACTAAAGTTCTTGAGGAAAAGCATGAAACATCAAGAGGCTGACGAAATCTAAGCGTATCTTGCTGGCGACAGGACACACAACAATAAATTATCAGTAGTTCAGGTAATTTCTTTAAATCACTTCATGTAGATGATACTTTCATGCCCCTTTGGCCGTGACTCGGAGGGATCGAGAACTCGTTAAACCAGAACTGGTGATCTACTAGATACAAACGCACCTTTTCCATGACAAAACATGACAGAGATGAAGCGCGGACTAATTTTTCGGCGTATAATAAGCAGAATCAGTTTCTTGTCACGGCTTTTTATCAATCTTTCGTGATTTTCCCTCTCTGGGAATTAAGCCTCTTTAGCTTACGCGTGACCCATTTCTATATCTAGTTGTCTCCGCTTTCCTGACATGATACAGTATCTTAGATACAGCCGAGTGTAGTCTGACTTACGAATCCATTCGTTTCTCTCTCTTTTCTTCCCATCTTTCTTTCTCCCTCTCTCTAACACACACACACACACACACACACACACACACACACACACACACACACACACATTCCACCTCTCTGTTTCTTTCTCTCTTTTATTTTCCTCTCCTCCTTTTTTCTCTTTCCCCTTTTCTTTCCAAAACATCCGCTCAATTCGTGGCGGGAGGATGATATTCCCGTGTAATTTGGTTTCTCCTTGATGTGCTACTGGCTAACAAATCCAGCCCGGCTCCCAGGTGGCCAGAAATCACCGGATTGCCGACGCACCTACGGAAAGGGGCTCGAGCGGGAGACTTGCGCCGGAAAGGGCATTGCCATGGCGACGGATTGAAACGGAGTGGCTAAAAACAGGCAAAGTCACCAGAAATTGCAGGCCACCGGGCAAATCAGTCGAGCGGGAAAGGTGTCAACCCGTCCGCGAGCCACGGCGGCAGGTAATCAGAACATGCGTGGCTCTTACCGACTCGCTCGTCTTACTCAATATTGTGTATTATCATGTAAATGGAGACGGCGGTGGGGGGGGGGGGGGGGGAGGGGGTGATGGGGGGACTCGTGTACTGCGAAAAGGACAGAGTTCTCTTCGTGCGAGTTTAGAATAGGGTTTGACCTCTTGTTGTAGAAATCCGACGGTGAAGGGGGACAATGCATGCGATGTTTACCAAAAGCGAACGGGCGGAAAATTTTGACTGCCTCGGTTGTCAAGGAAACTTGTGGCTTATGATTATCATACATGGAAGACAGATCGTTTGTATTTAATGGAAACAGAAACAAAAACATCAATCTGGAACCATGGACACGCTAAGTATCCTTGTTTACGATTGGTCAATCATCAACATCGCAACATCATACAGTTCCCAAGTTTAAGGTAACTGACAGCTTTAGAAAAACTTTGTGCTTCCGGTAATTTTCAAACTTTCCCCCGAATGCACATCACATTTATCATGTTTATAGGACGAGTCAAAATGAGCTTGGCACTGAAAAATGGCTGCATTATTTAAACTTGCTCAAGGAGGAAAAAGGGGATAAAATCACTTGTAGTCAGTCAAAGAAAAAAAAGAGTGAAATTGGCGTGATTATACATGGCTTGACAAAAAAAAAAAAGGTTAAAGGGACTGTACAGTACTGGTTGAGGTGAGGATTCAGGTTTATAACATTCATAAGTAAGAAAATGAGATATGAAAGAACATGTAATTTTGAGAAGGATTCAATGTTTATTTGATGAAAATTGGTTTTCAAATGGCTGAGATATCCAAAAAAGTGATAATAATAAAAGGCGACAGGCCACGCCTTGTATTAGGATCTCTTTGTTTTACACTATTTTTGGATATCTCAGTCATTTCAAAACCGATTTTCATCAAATAAACTTTTGATACCCCTTAGAATTGCATGCTCTTTGACATCTCATAGAGTGGTTTCTGAATATCTCGCAAAACGTTAAAAGGTAAATGTTCACCTCAACCAGAACTGTACACACCCTTTAAGGATGTAGCCAGCTGATTTCCTGTAGAAACCTCACTTGTATAGTCTACGAAGGAGGAATAATTCTTCTAATGGATATAAAGTCTTGCATAGCACGACATGTAGAGTGTGCATAGAAACCGCCCCTCCCCCCCCCCCTTCCCCACTGCTGCGATACTCTGCCGCCAGTCACGGATATAACATTACATCACAAATCCATTCCCGACTTAAGTCCATCGGACGTCATTCCACCATGCGTGCTCTCCGCGTCTTCAAGTGTTTAACTTGCCCCGCACTGAGATGGGGTGATCGAACCGACGGGGGTCCTCCTTAGAGGAATATGGTAACAAGATAACAACATAGTAGCAACACTAGACCAGGGATTGGGCCGTATCCTTTCTCCCGCGAGGGTTACCCCGATATTTGATTGCGAGGATCGCGCGGAGAGAATGAACCCCCAAAATAGGGGGAGGTGGGGGGTGGCGATGGGGTAAAAAGAAAAAAAAAAATTGCGAATGGAGAAGAGACGGTTGATGAGTGACGATCCAGCGACTTATTGCGACGTACTCGCGTTATGGTAATATTCCAAGCAACTTGAAATGATCAGTGAAATCAATTTTTGTCGAATGAGGTGGAACGGATTTGCAGAGTGAATAGAGAACGAAAGGGGAAAAAGTAGCTCTCCTAGGAAACATTACTAAAACATACATTGTAGGTGTTTAATGAATATTCTTCTTCGTTAATGTCCTGCTTCTGTCACACATCGTATCGATAATTAATATTTTGTATCAATAACGGATAAAAATGACTGTGTGGCATTACTCATCATTACGCGACCTATTTATTTGTTTGTTCTCTTGTTAAACCAAATAATATCAGCATAAAAAAGAAAAGAAAAGAAAAGCTGCAGTAATGATGGTGGTAATTGGTTTCTTCAGGGATGTAAAGAAAAATGGGTTGGATGGGGAATACATAAACCGTCCAAGAAATTTCAGTTTTCCTTTAAGAATAGAAATAACTAGCAATTGATTAAGAGGTTCAGAATACATTCTCGTTCCATTTTCTCTGGCTCGGTATCAAAATGTCACAAAATAAAGTGAGCCCAACATTGTCAACAAAACAGGAAAAGCTGATATGTAAATTTATAGGTTTACAAACGTATACGAAATGTGGATTGAAATGTGTACTGTGAGTTGCAGTGTCTTTGTATTCTTGAAATAGAAACCTACACACACACACACACACCACCACCACCACCACCACCAAAAAAAAAAAAAAAAAACGCTAAATGGAGACGTCTGCAACCATTGGCAATTGTAAAAAATTGTATTAAGCAAACACCTCCATTCAGAGAGAGAGAGAGAGAGGGGGGGGGAAACAGAGAGGGGAGAGAGGAATGGGCAATGTGTGTGTGTGTGTGTGTGTGTGTGTGTGTGTGTGTGTGTGTGTGGGTGTGTGTGTAAGTGTGTAAATCATCTGCACAAAGGCACCTAAAATTTATAAACGTCTCGCAGAATCGCGCCGTGATTAAAGTCGTCTGTTTCGATGGAAGAGGAAGTTTGCTCCGAGTGAGATTGTGAATACTAAATGGCATATTATTTGCTTTTATTCTCTCCCTATACGCAGGAGAGAAACCGCGGTTAGGCTTGTGGCCGGTTGTTTATCCACGGTTCGACCATTCCACGCTATCCTATTCTCTATATCTTCTGTTTGGCATCTCTGAGAATAACGCTTCCCCCCACCCCCACCTGCGTAATAGATATTAGATCTCCCCTCCCCTCTTATCTCTTTTTCTCTCTTTCTCACGACGCACACACACACACACACACACACATACATACATATACACAAACATGAATCAATGAAAGACTGAACTGGAAAAAAAAAATTCAGTCCATAACTTTGGTTGTCTCTTGTCATGGTTAATCCTTTTGTCTCTTTGACTCTTACTGGGAGTCCGAGTTACATGAATAATAATAATGATAATACCAACATTGACAATGATGATGATGATGATGATGATGATAATGATAATGATAATGATAATAATAATAATGATAATAATAATAATAATATTAATAATAATAATAATAATAATAATAATAATAATAATAATAATAATAACAACAATAATAATAGAATAATAATGCACGTGAATGCAGTAACTATGTCAGTCTACAGTTTCCGATAAACTGTATGCTACAATTCATATCGTAGTTTGGGGTCAAAAAACAGGAAAAAAAAAACATTTCTGCGGGTGAAGTTCGCACTGGTTCAAGATTATGAAGCTAGAACGCTTTATCCACAAATGAACTGAAAGGAAATTAGCCATGATAATATAGCTGTCGAAAAAAAAAACAAGCACAAGGATTATTAAAAAAAAAAGGAGAAATACAACATGTATACGTGTTCGTGATTTTCAAAGCTGCACATCCTTGCAGGCGTCAAGGCTTGCTAGATGCATGCAAAGTGAAGGTCTGCGCATAGCAAACGCTCCAAAATCTCTCTCGCGCTAACAGCACTCACTGTAGCGCGTATGCATTGTGCCGGTGCATTCGTCAAGGGCAGTATAATAATATACACGAGGGAGACAAAATTTAGTGTTACAGGACTTCAAACGCAAGGGTCAAAGCTGCTAATTTCAATGAATTCCGCCACACGGAATACGAGGGAAATGCAATATTGATTTCATTTTCTTTTTCTTCTTTTTTTGTCTTCTTCTTTCGTCCCCCTTGATTTTTGTTTCCCTTCTTTCTGTCTCTTGTGGGCATTTCAATAAAGTGGTACACGACGCATAGGTTTAAAAAAAAAAAAGGGCACTTGTTGACTTCAGATGGCGAGAAGGGCATTTTTGCGTCCTCGTGGGCGAGAACAGCACTTAAAAACAGAAAGGCATTTGGTGTCATGGGAAAGGGCTGCACCCTTCCCCGAGCACCCCGCCCCCTCAACGCCCCGATTTCGTCACCCTTTGGTTGGAAAGGCCATTAGAGCTCGATCCGTATTTTGATGTGCACTTTATGTCTCACATGTGGTAATGCGGATGTTTTCAGGCCGTACGATGAAGGTTCGAGCTAGGAACAGCGGTAGCTCGTCCGTTGAAGCCAATTCATTAAACGAAAGCGTTCGTTTTATGGGAAAGGAGGCGGGGGGAGGGGTATATTCGAGAGAGAATGACGCTCCATCGATACCGCCCGACTTTCACCTCTTGTTTACCCTTCCCGCCATTTTCCCTTTGATGGCGCTTTTCTTCGGAAGAAGATACGTCCGGACAGAGCCGGGATGAATCCGCAAACCCTCTCCCGTAACTTTATCCGGGGATCTGGATCCGTTGTTGATCCCACTGCAAGCTGTTCAATCACTGCCTCCTGAGTAAGATTATCGTCGAAATGGTACCCGTCTCATCTCCATGGTAACGAGCAAGAGATCACTACAATGGCATCGTAAATGAGGAGGGGACACCTCATCGATAACAGGGCTTTAGCGGGAAGATCCCTCAGGCGAGTATGAGCACGAAAAGTGTCAATGACGTAACGGCAGACCCAAAATAACAAGCGCTCAAAGTCGCGCCGCTCATTAATCTAAGCCACGCCGGGCTGATGGGCCATTCTCTGTCCTCGTCAATTACGTTGCCTCTATCAAGAAGAGCGCTGCCGCGGAACAAATCTGTGTCATGAAAATGCTGAGCAAAGCGATACAAAACTGAAACAAATTGATATAGAATGTATAAGTACAGTTTCAAAATTACCCGCTGAAAAATAAATCATCACATCAAAACGCCATAAATTGTTTCTCATACCCGATTACGTTGAGCGACTGAAGTGAATAGAATGATACATAAGATTAATCAAGCAGCAATTGTTGACAAACAGTCTGTTCATGTTTATATTTGGTTGGGTTTTTTTTTTGCCTCTTTCTATTCTGTGTGCGTTGTGTGGGCAGGCACAGACAGTTTGCGTTTGGTCTTGTGATAGAGAGAAAAATATTGAGATATAACGATTTTTTTTTCATCCCCTTTAGAAAATATCTAACGACGTAGGTCTATACTGTTTTAGTTTCGGCAAAAAGAATTCCAGGCATCTGGTCCATGATGTTTTAATGACTTTCGGGTATGACGATTTAAGATGATTTCATATACATATATATATATATATATATATATATATATATATTTATTTATGTATATACATGTGTGTGTGTGTTTACATGTTCATGTTTATGTGTATAAAACTTTATTGTGCGACTAATTACATATTCACCTTATCTAACCCCCTCCGATTCTATCGCTTAAACACTCTAAATATCTATGATGCAGTATTCAGACTGCTATCTTTATGTAAGAATACACATGTAATCGTCTCCCTAATTTTTTTTTTTTTTTTTTTTTTTTTTTTACTGCAAACTCTGCGGTTCATTTAAACTTAACGCGTCAATCTTTCGACACATAAGCGTAAACATATATATTATGAGGGACTCGAGACTAACTTTTTCTCTGGTGGCTCGTTGGGACCACTTGAATGTGAATTTTTGGTGGCCCGAGATAAAAGGAATATATCAATCCATTTTGTCATAGGGCCTATAGTTGTACGAACTTGTTACCAAAGACAACCTTTTTAGGAAATTTGGTGGTCCGACATCAATTTAAGTGGCTTCGGGTCAACATGCAGGCCACGGCTAATGTTGAGCCCTGTTTATACAGAAAAAAATATATACACATATAATAATTATAGACGACATTGAAGCGTATATATACAATATTGTTATAACCAACCTTCTACGCAATCAACACGTAAAGGCACACACACACACACACACACACACACACACACACACACACACAAGCACATAAACCTAAACACCCAAACAAACGATAATGACTGCCATGGTACGACCGAGTTTAGAATTCGCTGTAACCCCATATTAAAAAAATTCCAATCAAAATAAAGTGTACACAAACATGATTTATGATGTTTCCAACGCTGCAATATCTACGGCAAGAGTAGCGTCCCAGTGTGTCACCCTCATTCACCTTTCTTTGGAGGTCAAAGACACAAAACGTAATTTCAACTAAGCATCTAAAATTCGTGTTTTTTTTTTCTCTCTCTCTCAGCATTTACTACACAGCTGAGTGCTTAATGTGTATACTCGATTGAATATTCAGTCGCAAATATAACACAAACACAGCTATTCTCTATTCTGAATACAAAATATTATGAGTTTGGCGCCGAGTCACAGACTTTACGTGATCCATTCATATTCAGACCTCCCCTTCCCCCCTCTCCGACCGAGGAAAATTCGCAAACTACGCCATTATGTGTGTGAAATGAGCCATGGACACTGAGCATTATGATTTGCTCCTGGCCGAAATTTTGAAGTCTTCAAAAATAAATTCGAAGTGATTGTAATACCGTCGATGAAATCAACCATACGAGAGAACGCGCACATAAAAACAGAAAAAAAAAAACAGTGTTGCAAAATATGATTTGTGTATTGATATGAAATGGCCGTGAAGATCTAGTCATGTATGACTTTGGCAAGCAGTTTCTGAACGTCCCTACCCAGCAGTTAGCAAGGTGAGAGTCAAGCAGTCGTATGTAATATTTTATCTTATGTAAAGAACAGTAATATATATACATATATATATATATATATACAATGTATATATATATATATATATATATATATATATATATATATGATATAAGAAATAATCAGTATATGAAATTAACTAAAAATTTATTAAACACTCAAGATATTCTAAAGACATCTTGAGTTCTATTTTCTGCGGCCAGGCTATTTTCTTTTCTTTTTTTTAAAGATTTATATTGAGGCAGAGTTACAAACGCTGACGTCAAAATTTACCGCATGCAACGAAAGCTTAAACTTATACTGCGTATGCGGTTTTGTGACCACATTTTGTGTGTGGAATAACCGCAGTAATCGCTCACGCATTGGAATATTTTAATGCACGTAGGCCTACTTCTCTGAAGATGATCATGGCAAGTTTATATGCTATTTTCCGATATTGTCATGATAGATTGCTAATATATTCAATCTGATACGTTATAAAACAGCAATTCACGATCATTACCGGCGGTCATATTATGGCGGGTCTTCGATATACATTCGTATACGCGTTTAACATATAACCGATCTCGAAGTTAATCAGCAAATCGGTGCAGAATAACATGCTAGCACAGATTTGTATCCATTGGCGACGTATATAGATTAAGTTCTCCCGGAACATTGATAAACTTTATCGACAAACGAGTTAACCTCATGAAAATGATAATCCATCTTTCACTACCGCGATCTTCGTTCAATTACTAGATCAACCTACCACAGAGAGAGAGAGAGAGAGAGAGAGAGAGAGTAGCATATAAACGCAGTCGCGGCATATGTCTCAGTCGATTTATTTAGGATAAGAAGAAAGATAAGCATAACGAGAATGTCTGTCTAAAGAATATAAAAAAAAAATGGCTCAGGGCTGGCCAGGGTGACCGGGATGAAGGCATTAGAGCACTAATGTGATTAGACGCCCATGCTGTATACATCTTTCAAACATAATGAGGTCCCTGAATGTCATTTCTTGTAAGGACAGTAATTCGCCGAGGGGGAAGTTTGTGAGGTCACAACAGGCTTGTATTGGAAAATCAGCACGGTATTGCTGGCAAACTAAGACTTTATTTGATATCGCAGAGCAGTGATCAGATTTTTTTAAAGCAAAATTACTTTCACAAGTTACCTTGGAAACACGAAGAAATAAAACGGACTTTGGATGGCAAATATTGTTAGGGGTGTTTGTGTTCTTCAAGGTAATCGGATATTTATTTCTTTCTTTCTTTCTTTATATCCCTTTTTTGTGACGTAAAATTCTTGTAGCCCGTAGCAAACAAACTGATTAAAAATGTTCTATTCATTATCTGTTTTATAGTTATACAAGATTTCCCTTTCTACAAATCATCAGTCTTACCTTGTGACGTTGCTAATCCAATAAGAGAATAATAACATCACAGGGTGTCGACATAGACACCTAAACTCACGTTTACACAATGTTTTTTAAAGTTTTAAGCTACACCCGAATGACAGGACGTATAATGGAAGTTTTGAAATACATAGTACAACTTGTGAAAACAACATTAATGTTGGAAAAGTAACTCAGTTTGAATGTCGAACTGTTGTTGTTGTTGTCTAACAGAAGAATGATTAAAAGTACATTTGAATGATTGAAATCACATAGTATAGTTCCTATCGCTTGGAACAAATCAAGTTGCAATAAACACTTAAAACTAAAAGGGTAAATCCAAGAACGCGGCGGCAGTTCTGATGGTGTCAATTAAGAAACAAAGAAAAAGAAAATTCGCTGCCATAGCAACAGGTGGATGACAACTAATCACCTGTCCGCATCTTAGTTGCGATGCCACCTGTAGTTAATTGTTACTTAGGCACAACTCCAGGTTGGTTTGCGACACAAGGCTCAGACTATTTTTGTTAAGGGGATGCGAGTGTGTGTATCCTCTTGCTTGTTGCAATGGTCATGTCATTAAAATAATCACAGGCAGAGGATGCTGTTCTAACCCATTAGGTCAAATTAGCAGTGATGGGACCTAAATGAGTGCTCTTTACACTCATTGATGATCATTTCCCTTTCATCCTATAGTTGTTTCGTGTGTGTGTGCGTGTGTGTGTGTGTGTGTGTGTGTGTGTGTGTGTGTTGTTTTATGTGTTATACGAAGAGTGCCCGTTTCTCAATTAGAAAGACAAGAGAGGCTTATTAAAGTAAAAAAGTGGGAGTCACGGCTTGCCAGCGGAAGAGGCGAGTGGGCGTGGCGTGCAGTGGCTACCCATACGGCCATCTGAATGCATTACATGTATAAACAAAGCATCTGTTCAAATTTTCTTTTCGACTGGCGCGTACGATTGCACGGATGTCCGCACCCAGACCTGAACTGTGTGGGACTTTCTGTTTTGTTTTGTTTTTAATATTTGTCCAATATTGCACTTTATAAGGGGGTGCTTTCTATTTATAAGTCAACGATATTTATGAAGTTTGTTCTCCCCTGAGAGATTTTGGAGGGCGATGACTTGGGTGGACCGCCACGTTCAATTCACTTTCCCTCTCTCCTTCTGTGTCTTTTCATCTTTATTTTTTCACTATGACATTATTAGGAGCTGTCAGACAAATTTTGACAATTCTTTCACCACGCCACTGGACTGTTTTGGTGTATATAATATCAGATATATGATGATAAAAAAAGTCATAACATTTGGTGATTATAAAGCGCATGAATAGTTATCATTAATTCTCTACGCACCTGGCACAAAAATTAATATACAAACATTAATGCCTTAACAGGTATGGTTTCAGATACTTCTAGCAAGAGTCAAGGGAAGGATAGTTTCCTAATTGTAAGGGTTAGTGAATTCAAAAGTGTGGGAGGTGATGATGAAAATGATCTGTTACAATAATGTTTTGTGTGTTATTAGGATGGACTGGCAAAAGATGTTGTGATGACAATCGAAGAGTGCGCATGATATTTATATTTTCAACGTCGTGACACCATATCTCACATGTTTTGTATTCTTTCATGGTCCTTTTTTCTTCACTAAAAAAAAAAAAAAAAATGGAAATCAAAACCAGATTCGATCAATTGTTTAGATACCTTGATCCATCTAATAACCATCCTTAGTCATTTCATAAAAAGAATAATACATTATGTTTTACTGTAGAATGCAATTACACAATGTACATGAAGTTTGAAGTTGATGGCTGAAGTCAGCGTAGGCCTGAAAGGAGATTTTCAATATGGAAAGATATCTCTGCTATATAGGCGTTGCAATAGTCAAATATCAATCTATGTATATGTATGTATATATATTTATATATATATAATATATATTCTCTCTCTCTTTCTGACTCACTCATATAATATATCTGGTGACATCATTTATGACTGATAGGTTACAATTGAAAGTAAAGGCTTCTTCATAAGTTGTCATCGTAAGATATCAAAATACTCGGTTCCTTTTTTGCCCATGGTAAACATATAAGTTATGTATTGAAGTTAATCTATCTTTTGATATGTCTTCAAGTGTCAGTGATTTTCAACATCTCTTTTAAAGAGTTCTCCTCCAAAAACAGGATTAAATCATGTATCTAGTTACCTCCTCTCTCACACACGCACACACACACATAAACAAACAACACATGCTTCGGTTCTTACGTTTTTTTTTTAACTGGAGTTCAAACTGCACGATGGGAACATCAATAAATTTGATAAATCTTTTGAGGGGAAAATTTTGCAATCGCGAAACAAATACTGAAATCAAAGCAATCATGTGTTACGAGTGACATTTGAAATTTTCTATTAGTCAATCAAAGATGGCAATCACAAACACTTTCATGAGTCATGGTTCTTGAAAACCATGACTGTGTGTACTTTTCGAAATATTTTTCACATTGAATTGACTACGCTTGGATGATTTAATGCGGGAATACGGAAGCGTCCCGCCAGAAATCAGAAACTGCCAATATTCAGGTCGGAGTGTGCCTGTTTAATTGCTGGAAACCAAGTCTATATACCATCTGAGTTCATACCCACAGCACTGATTATTCAGCATCGTCTATTCAAACAGTTTGCAGGTCATACGTCAATACCTGAATCCTATTCTCTAGGTAAATGATAATAGCCGGCAGCGATTGGAGGAGTGGTATGAACCTAAGATTTTTCCACGACTATGTTTTTACCCCCATCCCACCCTCAACCCCTCCCCCACCCCCTCCCCCTCCTCCCCAAACCAATCTGCTGTGAACAAAATATTCTTCTTGAACTTGAGGAATCGGTAGGGGAGGGCGGCTGGGGAGCAAGAAGAGCAAAATCTCGCGGTAATGATCCCATCTCTTCCAGTCAAAACACCCCCTGCGCTAAGGACGACGAGTCCGCCAATAATGGCGTGTGATGCTTGGCTTCCATTTCTACCCCCGGGCCATGACCCTCGATGGAGTGCAGCTTAAGTCATGCACCAGCAGATTCACATACACACACAACTGATTCCATACGGGGTTCCCTATGCCAACCATATTGCAAACTGAACTCTAAAGTGGGTTCCCCGAACAAGTCTTTTGTCGCGGATGCGGATAGAAGAACAGAAATGATTATTCAAGGCAATTCACACAAGATGCGGGTCTGTGTCAATGAATTTTGGATTGAAAGGAGTGACAAGACTGTGGTAGATATTAACCCAGCACAACTGATCTACCACTTTTACAGAGGTTCCCTGAGTTACTCTTTAAAGTGACCCCTTGGTGTTTGTTTGTTTTTTCTATATTTGTAGAAACGAAATAGTTAAAGTGTACAACTCTGTGAATTCCGTTTTCTTTTTTTTTATCTCCGATTCTAGCAGCTTCTTCTCTCTTTGTCCCCCCCCCCCCCCACTACCCAATTTCTCTCCCTCTCTCGCTCTCCCACGCACACACCCATTATGTGTATCTCCATTTGATCTCTCGGTCTCCACAATGACTGACAAAGATGAGTTATTGCAGGTGTCTGGATTTGAAATGGATCAATTCTGAAGAGGTCGCGGAAACCTGATAATAATTGGTTAACTGTTGTTCTCTCTCGGTACGAATGTGTGTAATATTCTACTGGGTGCGTATGTTCATGTGTTTCGGGGTAGGGGTGGGGATATGCATTGTGTTTGTGTGTGCGGATGTGCCTGTGCGGATGTTTCTCTGTGTGTTTGTGATCACGTGTGCACATGCGTGTGTTCTTCCATGCATTTCTATTTTGACAATTATTTCTCGGATTTAATGTCCCCCACATTTCGAGCGTGTGACACGAACAAGTACAAGGTGAGGAGCTAAAAGTGTATGTTTGTTGTTGACTTTTTTTGTGCCAACATTGTCTAAAGATTATGTTCGTTGTTGTTGCTTTCATAACAAGCGCACGCACGAGAAAGCACGATACATATCGACGTCTTTACTGTAAAACTTGGATATCGTCACGTTTTGAATGTATTCAGAAGAGCACCAAAAGGGTGTGTCTATAACTATACTAACACAAAGCAACAGTACAAAATTTCCTTTCAGACATAGATTTTCCTTATCTTTTTCTTAAAAAACTTTCTGAAGAGGTTACAAAGAAACAAAGGAACAATGTAAACAGCCCAAATCTCGATCACGTGACTAGGTTCATTCCAAGGACTTCCCTCACACCAACAATGCATTAATGTAATGAGAAATCTATGTGTCAAAGCTATGTGTCATTTATTCGGATAAACACCCCGTACAAAATGTCATGCTTTGAGTACATCTTAAAAGGCAAATCCCTATAACACCGGAGCAGTTCTGAGTTCGTCGAAAAGAAAAGAAAAAAAAGTAAAATTTACAAACATAGCAGTGAAGCTTTGATCAAAATGAGATAAAAAAAAACTTGTGAAGTTGTTAAATTTTGTAAAGTTTTCTGATCTTACACAACAATTCTTGAACAGTCATGGGTATAATTAAGCAAAATGAGGGAGTTGACGTCATCTCCTTTCAACTGCCCATAGTCTGTACATAATCTTGAAATTGCTATAACTTTTTTCAAACGCAATCATTCCCCTACCTCAAATCCTAATTATATGACTGGTCATCGTTTTGAAGTTATTCAGGTATCTATAGCAGAGGGGCCATCGAAAGATTTTCAGGGTGAGAGAGGGGTAAAGGTAAATGGTACCTTTACTATCATGTCCATGAAGGAAATGTAGTATCATCTCAAATTCACCAGCGAAACGCATACCGCAGGTGCTCATCATACAAAGAGCAGCTCCGGAATAACGATCTCCTTGTCAACAGTAAAACTCTATTTAGATCATACAAACAAACAAACAAACAAACAAACAAACAAAACAAAACCGAAGAAAAGCAAAGGATTTCCTGGCAGTTCCTCCCAGATGCTTTTACAACGAAGGCGTCTGCAATATTTGAGTCCCAGTTGCATTTTCCCTTCTCTGGATTTTTTTTTTCTGTAATCGACACTTCACGCCCTGTGGACGAGGCGCCATTTATTCCTGATTTGAGCTCGACGAGAAATTACAGGCAACGAATGCAGCAGACGTAGTGTCCATCCTTTTCGCAGGCTTTATACCTCAACGGGAGTAGATCTGGTCCTAGTAGTTCAGTAGTTATTTCCTGGCCGAGACGCACACACAGACACAGACACAGAGACACACACACAGACAGACACACACACAGCTCAGTAGTTATTTTTTGGAGACACACGCACACATAACAAAACACACACACAATCTCTTTCTCACGTACACACAGACAGACACACACACACACACATTCTCTCTCTCACGTACACACAGATAGACAGACAGACACGCATACACAAAATTGCCAATCAGTGAAATATAACGATAGAGTCTAAGGATTTGCAGCTGGTTTCCATACCATGTGGCATTCTCTGCCACTTTTATAGTAAGAAAAAGATTCGCGGTCAGGATTGTTTTCTTTTTCTTTCAAAATATCGACTCCCACCGCATGATTCTTTTTTTTTTTTCTAAACAATGTTCTATACAAGGAGCTTCATTTTCGAAACTGAGTGTGCTGACTTTCTGAAACTCATTAAGTCATTTATAGAAAGATCTTTTGTCTAGTTGTACCGCGTCATTATAGCTCGCACAACTCAAATGAATTGGGAATGAAGATGTGTTTTTTTAGAAATGCATCAGCCCCAGCACATTAGCTGGTGACCACCACAGACTACAAAGCCGATCTGCATAATGATGAGTCAATAAAGTGAATAATGAGCAACGCCATAGCTAAAGGCTACATTCGCTCTCAAAAGTCAGATTTCCTGACGACGCTTGTTGCTAGTGTATGCAATGACCCGACAAAGAACATCGCATGCACTCGAGCACGGTAACTATCTTCCCAATCTGAGTATGGACCATTATACAGAACCCAAGAACAGAGTAACAAGCATCCTCCTCCCACCCCCCCCCCTCCATTTTCCTCCGTGGCGCTCTTAAAGCCATGGAAACGCCGTCTCTTTGGGGACTGAAGAGGTAAGTCGATCGTATGTGTAAAGAAGAGAAACGGCAGAGACGAAAAGTTATGGTGAATGAGATGGTGCTTTGCGCATCTTTTTTTTTCCTTTTGCCTGCATGAAAATTCAAGTTTACATTTTCGAGCAAGATACATGAACTTAAAAAGAGCTCACGAGGGGGTGGTAGGGGGGGGGGAGTGGATTGCCCGATCGAAAAAGATGAGATGTGGATAGACTCTTGATACAAGCATTTTTTTGGGGGGGGGGGGTGAGCTCATCACAGTCAGATTATACTGGTCATTTACCTTTCACGATGACAGGAAAGACAGCATTCGATGGTTCTTTCATTATTGTTTTGTTTGTGTTTTATCTAAAGCGAGGGTAGGGATGAAATCATAATTATTCGAAGCTTTTGCTACGATTGAATTTGTCCCTCCCTTTTAGACTTCTCATTAATAAATCATATAATGCAATGATTTAATCTTATTCAGCTCAACCGTGAAGATATGTTGTTTTGGAGTTCCTATCGTCACATTTCATTAATCAAATAGAATCTTTTGCATGTTTTCGAAACAATCTAATCCATGAGCGCAATTAGCGTATGAGTGGGCGAAAGGTTTGCGTGTGTGCGAGTGTGTGTGTATGTGCATGAGCGTACGCATTTTTTTTTTTTTTTTTTGCTTTGTATATTCACAGTACGAAGGAATTCCGTTATTTGCCCATTTTCCATCATGATTATTGCATCTGAAAATTGCTTGAAGACAGCATCTAAATGGATGGATGGATGGATGGATGGATGGATGGATGGATGGATGGACGGACGGAAGGATGGGTGGATGGGTAGATGATTGGGTAAAAAGGATGAGGCAAACACGTCCATGGCCTCCTGAAAGGATGCTGTTTTCACTGACAACACAATACGGGGCGCGCTAGCCGAGAGGGGTAATTAGTTTTCCATGTTGGTGGTATGGCCCGGGCGAACTCAATCCTCAAACTTCTGGCAAAATTTGAGGGACAGATTGAAGAGCGAATTTTGACCAGATCTTTTTTTTTCCCGGAAGCATGCGCAGCCATCGGACATCACATACGCCGAAATTACCTGAAATTGGCATCTTCACTAATCCCATCGCGGCTAGACTCCATTTCGTTCGCCGACTCAATCTGCACTTAATGGTTCTAGCAAGAGGATTTGTACCTATGGCACTCGGGTCGGGAATAAGGATCAGAATTTTTTTAAATCTATATCTGGGCCAATTACAGGTGGAGAAAATAGACGATATCAGCACGATATTACGGACGACGTGTGCAGCAGAGACACCCTCGACTATGGGGCCAGGCAAGATGGTTACAAACAAAAATGCGGCCATTTCTGTCCCTTTAGCTTACTTGAAAAGTCGGGAATTGGGATAAGATGTAGTGAACATGTGGATAAACGACATCATCCAATGCATCAATTTAGCACATCGGGCCTTGTTTGTTCATTGTTTGTTTGTTTGTTTGTTTGAGCGTGTGTGTGTGTGTGTTTATTTGTTTGGTTGTTTTCACACAGCACAGCTAAACATAAAGCGACTCACCAAGATTGCAAGAATCTAGACGATCTTCGAGGAATGTACTTACCGATAATAATAGCCGGAAGGCTGCGTACTTTGGCGAACTTCAACATGAGAATCCTTGGTTATGACATCCAGGAATAATTAAACCCCGCTATTCCACCTTGCAGCTTAAAGAAATCCACATGGGCTACTGTCTCGACAGCTCCCGATCACACGCGAGTCATGGTCCACCTCTCTTGACGAGTGTGTGACTGATAGAAAAAAAAAATGATCGCTGAAATCAATACTACAGATTCGAGACTCACTGTTGGATCACGGACCTTCTTGAACACGTACTTCGAGGTTTCTTGGAGATCACCTGTCGCTGCCTATTTGGTAGACTGGGAATGAAAACGCGATTCATGAGTTTCCGATAACATTCGATGCGCTGTACGTTCCGGGTTGTTGAAAGCAAACAACACGCACCGCCGACTGCCCTGAAAGGGCATGATCGCCAAATGTCGTCTGCTGTGGCGTCGGCGCACGCGTACGCGGGGTTTTTTGCCGTTCTTACTTTTCGCGCTTCTCAAGTTCATGCTCCGCGGAACGAACGCTAATGCAGTATGCGTTCCCTTCAATAGGCAGCGGAGCGAAGTACATTCGTAAATCTGTATGATATTGGAACTGTGTGAGCACGTAATGGGTAAACATTATCCTTGGGGGTTCTCTCCCCCCCCCCCCTCCCTTGCTCCCTCTCCCTCTCCCTCTCTTTATTCTTTCACTCTCACGGTAGAACAAAATATGGCGGTGCCTACGAGCTCAGAACTGGGAAGAGTGAAGACAACTATGCAGCAAGTGAGCCCAATCATGATGGAATAATGACTCTATCTTCTGTAATACCTACGTCTTCTGTTACACGATCATTTTGACATCTCGTTGATTGAAGGAGCTCATAAGCTGGTATACAGTAAGAGAGCTTACTCGCAAAAGGGCCTAGATCCATTTTTAAAAAATCATTTATAGTTTGTTTTTTTTCCACACGCCTAAATAGACATTCACCAAGTGCATCAAATTGACTGTAATCCAACTCCCCAATGTTTCGGGAGAGTTTGTTAAAGATTTAGATGCAATTCTTGTTTTCTTTCAAAAGGGCCTAAATCCGAAGCACTTTTAATACAAAAGGGTCTGTATCTACATTTTATCTATCCTGTATCCTGATTGACTAAAGCGAAGCCACCATTGGATTTACTGACCAATCGGAAACAAGCTTACAACTAGGTGAGCAGAATACTATGTGTGAGAATGTGTTATGGAATGACGAAATTATTCGTGATTATCTTTTTTAAAATGTGTTTGGCGCTCACCCTTAAGACTTTTCTTGCAAAAGGGTCTAAATCCGAAAACAAATACATATAATTATATATGATATTCAAGACATTTGCAGGATCTTTTAATTGCCATTTTTGTTACCTTACACATAGCAGAAGAACTCCTTGAATGGAAACATAGAGTTGCGTGAAAAAAAAAGTTTCTACCTTGATTTACTGGGAACTGGCTAACGTGGATTTAGGCCCTTTTGCAGGAAAACTCTTCACATATTCTGTGGAGTTGGAAGTGTTTCAGAGCAAACGGTAACATCAACGTCTACAGTGACTCGCTCAAATTAGACTTGCAGTTTGATACTCGCTTCTTCACAGCTAACCACCTGGAACGACGTCAGGGTCACAACTGACGGTTATTTGCAGGTTGACGCGTTGGGGAGAGACAGACATACAGACAGACAGACAGACTGAAAGAGAAAAAAAAAGTATTATCTTAAACAAACTCTACAGATGAACAATAGAAGACAATACTGTACTTCTACCCTCTCCAAATTTCGTGAGACTACAGTAAAGAATGTTTTAGACACGTCTTCACTTCACGTACGTCATTTTCTCCCATGACAACATAACATAAGATAAACATATATGTACGTGTATATGTTTATATGTATAAATATACAATATCAAGAAAATTATTTCCGCTTGAAAAATAAATAGCGTCGGCATATGTACCTTGATGTGGTGCTATTTTAACGACACAAAGGAGTTTCAGAACAATCGTCTATTTATATTTACAAAGATTATAAATATGAAAACTTTACTTGATTTTGTCTTCTTCTTTTCTCTCTCTCTCTCTCTCTCTCTCTCTCTCTCTCTCTCATTCTTTGACGTTCCGTTAGACTTCAGTGCATCTTCACACTGGCTTAATAAATGTGGCGAAGTGCCCGCGAAATGAAACTGCTCGTGAATCACACGTTTAGCAAAACATGGGCAACACAATGCTGTTAAAAAAAAGTATTATATGGGAGAGCCAGCGTACGCATTAGGCAATCGCTTCTTTGCATTCCCCTGTCGTTAGATGTTAATATTCTCTTTGCTGGCGGCGTGCTGGTGAAAGGCGAAATGTTTACATGAACTTCGCAACGAGGATAGACATAATTCTCCGGCTATTTCGACGATGCTTGTTTGATACAGGCGGGCACGCTGGGCACGTGTATCGCCATTACGTGGCAGCTTACTTTCATTTCAATATACTATTCTCGCCTCTGAATAAAGTCTTCACATCGACTACGGGTCTATTTTCCTCTGCTTCTGGCCTACTATACCCCCCCCCCCCCCTCCTCCACTTGATACCATCAATACAACCATTTTAGAAAGCGGCCTACGATTTAGGTCAATCGTAACAATGCCCGATTCAATCGGACATCAGCTTGAGTCGCGGTCGAGATTGTGGAGATAAAGAGTATTTTCAAATTTGTCTCGGTTGCTGCTATACACCGCTGCAAAACACTCTAAACTGCCGACTAATTGAGAAAATTGGATTGCATCATGGCTAGACAAGAAAACGTGGTCACAGATGTTATCATTTCTTTTTTTAATACAGAAGAGAAAAAAACTAAGCTTGAAAGTGTAATTCATTGTATTTTGATGATTTCTATATCGATCTTCGACTTGTGTATTACCTACTCGATAGGCCCTTGTGGAGTGGCATGGAGGGGGGTTTAGGATTTTGTTGCTCTTGACAACGACTTATCGATCTCTTGCCAGGGAATGGTTTGTTTATTTACTTGTTTGTCTGACTGTATGTCTGTCTGTCTGTTGGGTGTTTACTTTTGTAATGGTCACAATCATTTTCTTGCCCATCGAGTCTTGTGGAATATCGACGCAGAAAAATAATCATCTTGACACAATTCAATGGACCGTTTCTGTAATTTATTAGTAATTTATTACAATTCATTTGTGGATGTTTCTTTTCCTACGGCGTATAGTCACGAAGTATTTCATTCACCACTTAGTTGTTGCTAGGTAGGGCAAGCCTCCGGCAAGCTTTGTGGTTGTTAAGGCAACTTTTGTGAACAAAGCATGCATATAATCTGAATGCATTACAGAGCCGATCTATTGACATCTTTAATTTCACTCATATCTTAAAGGGGATGGCTAGTAACTGATCAGTAGGAATCAGTGGGAATGCTGGGGGATGATTGTTCCAATCCTTGTGGGATTCATGTAAGAGTACATTATATGCTGTATCTATTGTTGTGTGAAAATTATTTACTTCAGAATGGTCTCATATTCAAGTAATGTGCAATTTAATGGTTCCATAATAGCATGCCTGTACAGTGACGGGACATTAAACTGCGCATTACTTGAATATGAGACCGTCCTGAAACAAATAATTTTCACACAACAATAGATATATAATGTACTCTTAAATGAATCCCACAAGAATTGGAACAATCAACCCCCAGCATTCCCGCTGATTCCCACTGATCAGTTACTAGCCATCCCCTTTAAATTGGAGGTTGATAAGATGGCGCTGTTGATACATTGAATTAATTACATCTCGACAGAATTAGAAAAAAAAATGCCCATAATATGAGAGAGAAATAGACATTTAAATGCATTGCAAATGTAATAATCAGTCATTTAATTCACAATCACGATGTCTCAAGATATTCTGCTGCCAAAAACAACAAATAATGAGCGAAGGCTTTAAAATGAAACATACGAAACCTAAAATGTACCTAAACGACGACTACTAGTAAAAGTTGAAGTAAAATGATATAGAACCAAAGCAAAGACTTGCGGATTTGAGAGTTTGGTGGGTTTATCAGTTTGGTATGCTAAGTTCCTATATAGCGCTCAGCGAAAACTGGCATGAATGTTCTTATTTTATCATGTGACCATGGAAGGTGTGAAATGTCCACCCCGACCGCCTCTTCCACGCGGGTTGACGCGTGTCCGCTACACTAATTGCCGATTCAAGTATTATACGAGGCAAATCATCATAAAATCTGCCGATATTATGCGCGCGAGTGCGCGCGCAACTTCTGACAGTCGCTTTCGCCGGATCCTAGGGAGATGATGTTTTTGTAATTATGCTGGATAACGTCCCTCCCGCCTCTAAAACTGATGCCTTAAGCAGTGTTCATTTGTAACAACTGTTGTCGTAACAACAATAAAAACA